>NC_056624.2:195335852-195506184 GCF_002870075.4 Lactuca sativa
AACCATTAGACAATTCATACATGGACTTGATCTCGCTATCCATTGCCTCTTTCCACTTGGCAACTTTAGGGCCTGTCATTGTGGTAGTTAGTTGGCTCGTCTAAATTTACCAGTGTACGGTCACTTACAAATGTGTCACCCTATGTAGTTATATGGAAACCACAGAACTCAGGTGGCATGCTAACTCTACTATATCGCGGAAGAGGTAATGAATTGCCAATGGGTTCAACATGAGTCTCATCCTCTGGTTGAGCGCTAGAATCTTCTATGGTTCCTTCACTGGTTGACTCTTGAATCTCTTCAAGGTCAATTTTACTCACACTGTCATCTTTGCATATGGGCTCTCTCTCGCAAAAGACTCCTCTTTGTTCTACAAAGACCACGTTCTCACTAAGTCTGTAGAACTAATATCAAAAGGACTTTTGTGGGTAGCTAATGAAAATACATATCTCATATCTCACTTCTAATTTCTATCTTTTTCATGAATTTTTCGTCTAATGAAAGCTTCACACTCCCAGACCTTGATATGTGCTAACGAGGGAACTTTCCATTTCCACATCTTGTGAGGTGTTTTTGAAACCTTCTTGGTATGGACAAGATTGAGGATATAGGCGACTGTCTCTAAGGTATACCCCCAAAAAGAAATGGGAAGAGAAGATCGACTCATCATGCAACAAACCTTGTCTAACAAGGTACAATTGCGCCTCTTAGCCACACTGTTAAGTTGTGGTGTCCTAGGAGGAGTCAGTTGTGAAACAGTTCTACATTCCTTAAGATAGTCGTGAAACTCGATACTAAGATACACTTCGCCTCTGTCATATCGGAGCATCTTTATCTTCCTACCTAATTGATTCTCAACTTCATGTTTAAAATCTTTGAACTCTTCAAAGGTCTTTGATTTGTGCTTGATTAGTAGATATAACCATATCTGCTATAATCATTTGTAAATGTCACATAGAATTGATTAGCATCCCTTGTGGTGGATCTGAAGGGTCCACACACATTTGTATGTATGAGATCCAAAAAACCCTCACCTTTTTTCACAAGATCCAATGAAAGGTGATTTTTTTCATTTCCCCGAAAGACAAGATTCTCATTCATCATCTGGCCTTAAGTCAAATGATTCCAACACTCTATCCTTTTGGAGTTGGGCGATTTGTTTCTTATTAGTATGTCTAAGACAACAATGCCACAAACATGCCTTGTCTAAACAATTAGACAAGTCAATATGGAATACACTATTACCTAAGCTATCAACACAAATCAAAGTTTCATACACACCATTACAAGGTAAAGATTCAAACATAAAAATGTCATTCTTCTAAACCAAAATCGATCCATTCATATCATTAAGCAAATATCGAAAAGCTTGTATAAAAACCGCATGAAAAGAAATAATGTTTCGCGTCATTTCTGACGAATAGAAACAACTGAATAAATCTAATCTAACATCACTACTAAGCATAAGAATATAAGTTCCAATCTTGGTAACAGGAGAATATCTCCTATTGCCCATGATTAGATTCATCCTTCCATGCTCTACCTCTTCACTTTCCTTTAGCTCCTGCAAATCAGAACAAATGTGAAAACCACATCCTATATCAAGGACCCAAGAACGAGTAGGTTGTGAGTGATTAGTTTAGATAGGGCAAATACCTTCTAACGATGGATTCACTTTGCCGTCCTTGATGTTCTACAAGTACTTGGGGCAACTTTGTTTCCAATAGCCCTTATCATTGCAATAGAAGCAAATGGCCTCTTCAGGATCACTAATAGAAGAAATGTCAGAACTGGGCTTCGCTTTTGGGCCATTGCTAGATAACCCAACATGGGTCTTTACCTTCCAGTTCTACTTAGGAGCACATTTCCTTTTATTTCCTCTATTTTTCCCAATGGCAAGGACAGGAGCATCAGTAGAGGTAGGAGTTTGATTCTTCTTCATTGACTTAGCCGTTCGTAATAGGTTGTGGAGTTAGGCCAATGTGGTCTCTGTATTGTTCAAATGCTAAGCCAAAAAGAGCTGATCATAACAAGGTGGAAAAGAGTTAAGGACCATGTAAATGACCAACTCCTTGTTGAAATTCACATTAAACTTTTCATGGCACTCCACGTATCTTTGCATTCTTTGCACATGGTTGCAGTCCTTCAATTTTCAAGCCATCAGAGCTTTGATGACCTCATCACTACAAACAAAATTACATTTAGTGGCACAAACTTTTAGTGACATATTTTTGTTTGTTCCACCACATCATGTTTTTAGTGGCACTTATCTTCTTATGACACTATATCTAATTGAAAATTCATATTTTTCAACTTGGCGTTCCTAATTCCCTCCTACTTTAAAAACATTACACTAATCTTTCCCCTACTTAGATACATGCTTTCTGATTTTTTATTTTGCATTTTGCCCTAATCAGTCGCCAAATCAAGAAGTCGATTTCTCACATTCGTTTCCAGCCTTCACTCTTCCACTCCTCCAGGAGTACCACGATTCCACGGATAACGCAACCCCATATCGGACCTATGACCACCATAAACTTCTCACTTCCAGCGCTGACGCAGCCCCACCATCAAATCGACACAGCGTATAATGATTTTAGCGATGGCTCGAATGCAACCATCTCTCTATCTATTTTTTTGTTCCATGGCCTACAACTAAGGTCTCTACTTTCTCCCTTCCAAGTTCCGAAATCCAAATTCTGAATTGTTTTGTGGTAGGTATAGTTATATTGTATTCTCACCTTTAAATTTTGTTCCCACTGGTGAACTTTTTAGCTCATAATTATCATCAATGAGATTATAAATTTTGTGATGCTTTCCCTTTAGTGTATTTTCAAATTATATGTATTTTTAGTATAGTTTCACAGTGGGGATGGTATGTTGTGTTTTTTTGTTATAGATTGAGAATTGACGAGTTCTATCATGATATGTTCGTTGATCATGTCGAACTTCAGATATTTTAAAGTCATAACAGGTTTTCCCTTTTAAACTTCTTGATCAAACTTTACAAATTTCGTTTCCCCTAGTTATGAAATCGGTATTGCTTCATGTTGTAATGGAGATAATGTTTATAACTTTTTTTAGCTTCCATTCAACTGTCACCACAAAAAATCCAATTTCGTTTCCCCTAGTTACCAAGGACGTTTACTCTTCCTTGTTTTGTTTCTTATTTGGAACTTTCACCTGCTTTCCTGTTTTTTCTTTAGGTTTTTATATATTTTTATAAAACTTTATTTGTACAATAATGGTGATGGGAACATGATGCCCCCTCATGAATGGATTTCACAAAATCTTACAATGAATTACATTTTTTGATATTTTCTATGTGAAGGTGCAGGAAGAAATTATGTGAAGGTGCAGGAAGAAATAAGAAGACTCAAAATCAAAATCAAAGATCTCAGTTGGGTAAGAAATGTCATTTTGACCAAAATTGGATTTTTTTGAATAATATTTCTTGCTCTAAATGCATTATCTTCATAAATAAGAACTTCTCACGAATTTTTATTTTTATTTGAAAAAATCATCAACTTCAAGGAATGGATTATCATTTTTATCACGATGTAATATCATTAGTATGATTGATAATTGTGATAATAAAATGGGTCTCATTCATCTTTGTGGTGGTACTATGTGTGTACATTATTAATCCTCTGTCTCTTTCTTTTTTATGATTTGTGTAATTAAATGGATTTTGTGGCTAATTATTGATATAGTTATAACTTGCAAGTGGTTTTTCTCTTTATTGTGCATGGATAATGGTATAACGTTTTATGCAAAGTAGAATTATCATGCCTTGAAAAAAAGGAAAGATGGTGCTTTCATGGTTCTATGAAAAAGGCATATATCATACATACTTATAAAGCTAGCATTTTTTCTTGAATCTCATGCATTTGAAACCCCCTTTTTTAACTTCCTCAAAACCACATTCATTTGAAACTCCCTTTTTTAACTAATGCAACTCAAAAATTTTCTTAATTATGATTTAACACTCAAAAGTTTTATAACTCATATTATCTTTAATTAACATTTAGTGAAAAGTTTATTATAAAAAGGTTAACCCTTTGGGAAGACATGCATACAAATCATTTACAAATTTCAGAAAGAAAACAAATTTAAAGGTTTTTGTGTTGGGTTGAGGTCTTATGACCATTTTTGAAGATATGCTATTAGACTAGAGCTTTTAATTTGTAAGTTTGTTATAATAATTCGTTCTTATATTTTCTTCATTTTTGGATTATTGTAATACTATCGTTGTATATTGTGGTTTAATCGTTAATATATTGATCATATGTTATATAGGGTGATGTCGAAAATATTTAATTAAATATTTTAAATATGTTTTTTTATAATTGTACCGTTTCAAAAGGATAATTAATTAAACATCATACATATGTTATACTTTCCATCTCGCTCTCTCTCTCTCTCTCTCTCTCTCTCTCCCTATATATATATATATATATATATATATATATATATATATATATATATATATATATATATATATAGTTCAAAACACTTCAACCAAAATTCATTTAAAATCTAATATTTCAAATGCTTTTTAATAATGATTGTAAAAAATTTCAACATATGTTACTTAATTGATTGATTAATAAAAATATTAATGTTTTGAAACTCCTAACTCTTAAACTTATATTATTTAATTTGTTAGTTACCTAAAATATTTTTCCTACATAAAGATAACATTTTTAGGTTTGGTTACTTATATTTGTTTATGTAATTAGAAAATTAGGTGTACATAGAATGACTACTTCAATTTGACATAGGAATCGATACCACTAGAGATGTATGTTGTCTTTAACCGGTGGTATGAGATCCACATATCCTTTTTAATTATTTATATTAATGCTTAGTAGTATCTATTTTATATTTCTATTCACCTTAATTATTTATGTACAAATTAGGGAAGAGGATTCTCGGCGTACCAACATAAAGTCAAACGTACGCCTTGCAAAATATGTAATTAAAATTAAATATCATATTTACTAATCGACTTATTTTAAAACTCTTGATGACATTTATGTATAATGATATATTTTGTATGACTTCATTCTTCATTTCAATATTTAATATTTGAAAGTTCATATATGAAACCTTGGATGTTTTGGTGTAATAGCGTAATATAAAGTTTATTAGTTCAATATTGTGTTTTAATAGCTCATTCAAAACAACATATTTCTTATTTTATCCAAAAATTATTATCAGACATAAGAAAAGTAGATTATATTAACATTATACAAAAAATTATAATATACATTGGATAATATAAAAGTAAAAGTAAAGTTTATAAGGTATGAACTATATTAGATAATATCAAGATATAAGTTGATAGATTTTTATTTTATTTGATAATTCGGTTAATGTCCAAAACATGACTAAAAACGTAAATTTCAACATATTTCTATTTTTTCTCATAATTATTTTAACAACTTAAATGTATTCTTGCACAACGCGTGAGGTTATGTCTAGTCTTACATACTTATAAAACTTGCATATTCCCTTAAATCTCATACATTTGAAAACCCTACAATAATTTGCTAAAACCTCATGCATTTGAAACCCCCACATTTTTTTACCTTCTTAATAACTAATCACATATAATGAATGATAATTCATATAAGATAAATCACATTAAAAATTTAAAACACTCCATGAACCTCGTACTTCAAAGGCTATATATATATATATATATATATATATATATATATATTCAATTTTCAAAAATACCATACAAAAAATCAAGAGATAAATCCATACAACTTTTTGCCTTTTTTTTCCAACCACTAAGCAATTAAAAAAAATACGTTGAACAGTTTAAATATTCATGAGTTGCATTAGATTAAACAAGTATTAAAAGAATGGAATCAAGGATTAAATTTTTATCCCAATATAAAGAAGATATAATTTTTTATTATCATTCCATGAAAAAAAAGTTACATAAAACAAAACTTGGTCTTATTATTGCTACCAGAAAATTTTGAAATATGTAGTTATATATAAACATTTATCTCTTCTTTCACATGTGTGCGATATTATATTACAATATTTTTACTAATATTAATATAGTGTGGAGTATTAATTTTCAAATATAATTTGAAATATTACCTTTAATATGACTAGGTATATGTATATTAACGGAATAATTATTTTGAATTGTTTATTAGTATAAAATATTTGTAAATCTAAAAATATTTACCCACATTGCGTCTTTAATACTCCACATAAAAAAAAGCATTTGTATATATTGGGTAGATTAATATTGTAACCTCCTATTGTTAGTTAAGAATATTAAATAAATATTTAATTACTCATAGAACAACAAGATACTATTATTTGGCTCTTTAGTTACACCGTCTTAAAAATAATCGTAGCTCATGAGTAACTAAGCTTAATTGGTATTAAAAGCATTAAAGGCCACAAATGCTATACAACAAGTAAATGTGAAAAATAATTTACATACTTATAAAGCTTGCATTTTCCCTTAAATCCCATGCATTTGAAACCCCCCACAATAATTTGCTAAAACCTCATGCATTTGAAACCCCCACACCTTTTTACCTTCTTAATAACTAATCACACATAATGAATGATAATTCATATGAGATAAATCACATTAAAAATTTAAAACACTCCATGAACCTCATATTTCAAAGGCTAAATATATTCAATTTTCAAAAATACCATACAAAAAATCAAGAGATAAATCTGTACAACTTTTTGCCTTTTTTTTTTCCAACCACTAAGCAATTAAAAAAAATACGTTGAACAGTTTAAATATTCATGAGTTGCATTAGATTAAACAAGTATTAAAAGAATGGAATCAAGGATTAAAGTTTTATCCCAATATAAAGAAGATATAATTTTTTTTTATCATCATTCCATGAAAAAAAAAGTTACATAAAACAAAACTTGGTCTTATTATTGCTACCAGAAAATTTTGAAATATGTAGTTATATATAAACATTTACCTCTTCTTTCACATGTGTGCGACATTATATTACAATATTTTTACTAATATTAATAAAGTGTGGAGTATTAATTTTCAAATATAATTTGAAATATTACCTTTAATAAGACTAGGTATATGTATATTAACGGAATAATTATTTTGAATTGTTTATTAGTATAAAATATTTGTAAATCTAAAAATATTTATCCACATTGCGTCTTTAATACTCCACCTAAAAAAAACATTTGTATATATTGGGTAGATTAATATTGTAACCTCCTATTGTTAGTTAAGAATATTAAATAAGTATTTAATTACTCATAGAACAACAA
This sequence comes from Lactuca sativa, assembly GCF_002870075.4. NCBI lineage: Eukaryota > Viridiplantae > Streptophyta > Magnoliopsida > Asterales > Asteraceae > Lactuca > Lactuca sativa. The sequence continues at coordinate 195,343,152 of NC_056624.2, forward strand.
GAAACTATTATCTGGCTCTTTAGTTACGTCGTCTTAAAAATAATCGTAGCTAATGAGTAACTAAGCTTAATTGGTATTAAAAGCATTAAAGACCACAAATGCTATACAACAAGTAAATGTGAAAAATAATATTTATTATCTCAATTACATCATAATTAATGTGTTGTTAGTGGAAAACATAAAATTTTAGAAAACAATTCAAATATGATTAATATAAATAGTGAACTTCACTTACATAAAAAAAACTACATTTGCACTCATAAGTTTCACCGATGGCATATACAAACATAAGTGACCTTAATCCATCCAAAAAGGATTGAGTTATCAAAGTACGATTGTGTAGGATGTGGGAAGCAGATCTGTATAGCTGAAATTGAAATATATGTTTTTTTTTTAATTTTAACTTTAATGTTGTTAAATTTAATATAATAATTCGTATACTAAGTTGATATAATATATTGATTGTTTTGAATTATATGATAATATATACATCTATTAAAACTGCATAATCTCAATCTTTTGAATGACCTCTACCCGCGGATTACTCATGAATAAAATTAAATATAATATATGGTTTAATGTTATTTATAGTTGTTGTTATTGTTAATTAATTTTTTTTAATTTATTTAATTAACATTTTAACTTCTATCATTGTAATTATTTAAAACATCAAACGATTTTTTTTATGATTTTAAAGGTAACAATATAATCATTTATATAGAGTTGTTTTGAGGAAGGTGGGTTGATGTCAATGAATAATATTGTTCAAAATATTATGTCAATAACATAACCATTTTAAACATACATTTTTCAACATTTTAACAGTATATTTTGAACGTACGTTGCGCAACGCGCGGGAATTCGTCTAGTTTACTTATAAAGCTAGCATTTTTTCTTGTATCTCATGCATTTCAAACCCCACTTTTTAACTTCCTCAAACTATATTCATTTGAAACCCCTTTTTAAACTAATGCAACTCAAAAGTTTTATTAATTATGATTTAACACTCAAAAGTTTTATATCTTATATTATGTTTAATTAGCATTTACTGAAAAGTTTACTACAAAAAGGTCAATCTTTTGGAAGACATGCATACAAATTATATACAAATTTCAGAAAGAAAACAAACTTAAAGGTTTTTGTGTTGTGTTGAGGTCTTATGACCACTTTCGGAGAGATGCTATTATATTAGAGCTTTTAATTTGTAAGTTTGTTATACTAATTCATTTTTATATTTTCTTCGTTTTGGATTATTGTAATATAGTCGTTGTAAATTGTGGTTTAATCGTTAATATATTGATCATATGTTATATATGGTTCGAAAATATTTAATTAAATATTTTAAATATGTTTTTTTTTGTTTTGTAATTGTACCGTTTCAAAAAGATAATTAATTAAAAATCATACATATGTTATACTTTCCATCTCTCTCTCTCTCTCTCTCTCTCTCTCTCTTTATATATATATATATATATATATATATATATATATATATATATATATATATATATATATTATAATAGAGGTTAAAATACTTCAGCCAAAATTCATTTAAAATCTACTATTTCAAATGTTTTTTAATAATGATTGTAAAAATTTAAATATGTGTTACTTAATTGATAGATTAATAAAAATATCAATGTTTTGAAACTCCTAACTCTTAAACTTATATTATTTAATTTGTTAGTTAACTAAAATATTTTTTTACATAAAGATAACATTTGTATGTTTGGTTACTCATATTTGTTTATGTAATTAGAAAACAAGGTGTACATAATATGACTAATTCAATTTAACATAGGAATCGATACCACTAAAGATGTATGTTGTCTTTAACCGGTGGTAGGAGATCCACATACCCTTTTTAATTATTTATATTAATGCTTAGTAATAGCTATTTTATATTCCTATTCACCTTAATTTTTTAGGTACAAATTAAGGAAGAGGATTCTCGACGCACCAACATAAAGTCAAACACACGCCTTGCAAAATATGTAATTAAAATTAAATATCATATTTACTAATCGACTTATTTTAAAACTCTTGATGACATTTATGTATAATGATATATTTTGTATGACTTCATTCATAATTTCAATGTTTAATATTTGAAAGTTCATATATGAAACCTTGGATGTTTTGGTATAATATAAATAGTGTAATACAAAGTTTATTAGTTCAATATTGTTTATTAATAGCTCATTCAAAACAAGTTATTTCTTATGTTATCCAAAAAATATTATCGGACATAAGAAAAGTAGATTATATTAATGTTATACAAAAACTTATAATATATATTGGATATTATTTAAGTAAAAGTAAAGTTTATAAGGTATGGACTATATTAAATAGTATCAAAATATAAGTTGATGGATTTTTATGTTATTTGATAATTCGGTTAATGTCCAAAACATGACTAAAAACGTAAATTTCAACATATTTCTATTCTTTTCCATAATTATTTTAACCACTTGAATGCATTCTTGCGTAACGCGCGAGGTTACGCCTAGTTTTTAATAAAGCTAGACTTTTGACATCTGTCCTCCAAATACCCGAACACAAATTTCCTTGCTTCTATACAAGTAACTTTTTAAAAGATGTAAATAATATAATAATTGTTTCTATTATTTGTTTCATTGTAGGTGTTGCACTTGATCAATAAAAGGAGCAATTACGCAAAGTTAATACACAATCAAGTTTCGCGTTTCTTCTCCAACAAATATTTAGTTTGATAGTTTTTGGTTTTGAGTGCTAGTGAGGCAATAGTTAGACTCGTTAAATTTGGAAAACATTTATGTTTTAAATGTTAAGAATATTGTTGTTAGACAACTTAAATTTTAATTTAAGTAATGATCCTATGTTTTTCCATTTATTATTGTTATTGTCTTTTTATTATTTTATATTCCATTTAAATTAAAAGTATAAGACCTAATTTTTGGATATAAATTGTTTGTGGTAAAAAGAATATGTTGCTAAGAACAGGAAAATAAAATTTATTACAACAAATATATAGTAGCATAAAAAGAATGTCACTAAAACCCAAAAGTGTTGTAGTGGCATAACAAAAAAGTGCAACTAAAAATCAAAAGGCTGCAGCGACACAATCAAAAAGTGTCACTAAAGGCTTTTAGTGGCATTTTTTTAGTGCCGCTAATTGTCAAAGGGGTTTTTAGTGGCACTTTTCCGTGTCACTAAATGTCATTTTATTTGTAGTGCATACTTTTCTTGATGAACTCTTGTGTGAAACTTTTACACAAGATCCAAGTTCATATATAGTGGCATAAAAAGAATTCCACTAAAAGCCAAAAGTGTTGTAGTGGCATAACAAAAAAGTGCCACTAAAAATCAAAAGGCTGCAGCGACATAATCAAAAAGTGCCACTAAAGGCTTTTAGTGACACTTTTTTTGTGTCGTTGATTGTCAAAGGGGTTTTTAGTGGCACTTTTTCCGTGTCACTAAATGTCATTTTATTTGTAGTGCATACTTTTCTTGATGAGCTCTCGTGTGAAACTTTTACACAAGATCCAAGTTCATCTAGTATGGACAGTAATCTTCATAGAACTTTTGCAACTCAGAAATCATGGTGGAAACCATGATGCAAGCAACCTTAGTAGCATCATCATAGTGTTTCTTGTAAGAGACTATTTCTTCAGGAGTAGCAATGGCCTCACCGATCTCAACGAGATGTTTCTAAAGTACATAAAGTATTTGCTCTCGTATAGAAGAGCCATCTTGATGTTACACATCCAATCATTGTAGTTGGTGCCATCCAATGTCACCTTGGACACGATCGAGAGAAGAGAAAAGTTGTGGTGGAGTTTTGAGAAGCAGAAGCATCACCAGAAGTAGACATCTATAGAGAAAAAGAAGTTTTAGTTAGATGACAACAATCCTTAATATTTTAACCCATAATTAATATTTAAGGCTAGGATACAATATAATAATTCACAACTAGGAAGAGGGATGTCGTAATCTTATTGTGAATTTATGAAAGGTAGGTAAAAGCAATTCACCAATTTCGAACTCTGAAATTTTTAGATCTTTTGAGATTCATTGAATCTTATCAATGACATGTTTAATCTTAGATTATGTTCTTCCATTTGTGTATGAGATGTCGAGGATCACAAACAAGATGTGAATAAACATACAAATATGCTTGGCACTCTTGATGTCATTTATCATCTCCAATTAATGTGTCGGTTAACCGCACACGCTCCATTAACAATGATAATTCTCAAGATACCCATTATTACTCTTTATAGTCACTATTAGTGTGCCAGTTAACCACACACGCTTCACTAACTACATATAAAGCATAATGTGCAATTTTATGGATTAGCATACTTTTCACATTTATCCTAAAGTAACCAAGAGTGAGATTTTTAAAAATAGTTTAGTTACTTTATATCATTATACTTATTAATGAGATTATGTCCTATCAAATCTGTTCGGATAACGACCCTTCGCCATACAAGAGATCGGTGGTTAAGAGTGGATACCTAATTACGGTCATTTTATAAGCCGCTTCCTTAAACTCCCCTTATAGTATGACTTCGTGAATGAGGAGTACTAGCAATTTAACTGACTTTTCTTATACATATAATATATTAAACTTTTAATAATGTAAGTATAAAGTGTATTTTAAAACATTTCTAAAACACAAGTTTTAAATATTTATTGTCCAAATTAAGCAATTAACTAACTGATCTTTAAACCAAATATGATTTTAATATTAATCTTTTAATTAATCTGTAACAGCCCAAAATCTCAAGTATTGTTAAATTGCATTTTGGGGTGTTTTAAAGGGGAGACTCGGCGAGTTGGAGCCAGACTCGCCGAGTAGGGTCGCAGATTTGGTCGCGGGTTCGCGACTGGACTCGACGAGTCCAGGTATGGACTCGGCGAGTCGACGCTGTTCAGCGGAAACCCTAGCCGTTTCGTATTGGGTCGTATATAAGGGTTGTTATGTCGTCATTTCACGTCTTTTGGCCGATTGTGGAGAACCCTAAACGACTGTGGCATCTAGAGCAAACTTGAAGGCCATTATTTGACTTTGAAGGAATTGTGGTGCAAGAAGAGGAAGGATTTTGGCCAAAGGAAGAGCAAGGGGGTCGAGTTCTGAGGTTTGGGGACACAGAGAGTACGTTTTCAGGTTATGTTTCGGATCATTCCTGTTATTTTGATGTGTACACGAATTTAGGGTTTATGAAACCCATTTGGGATTAGATGGATTGTTGTGTTGTTATCCAACGTTTATAACCCTGTATTAGTACCCCTTAGAGGTCCAGAAGGTCCTATGTTTTTATATTCGGGAAAATATGTATCTCAGGAAGCAGTTTGATCGACTGCATGGCGTGGACTCGCCGAGTCGGATGATCAGACTCGGCGAGTAGCTTGAAGATTCACTGGGACTCGCCGAGTTGTTCTTCAGACTCGGCGAGTGGAGTCGGGGTGGCCCCGCGATTCTTCCAGGAGTGACTCGTCGAGTCCAAGAGGATACTCGACGAGTAGAAGGGGAACCTTAGAGGATTGAAGGACGACCAGACTCGCCGAGTCGCCAGGGAACTCGCCGAGTCCAGTCGAGCTGACAATGGACTGTTGACCAGAGTTGACTGGTGTGATTTCTTAGGGTCAGTTAACGTGGAAGATAGAAGTATTAAATAAGGGATATATGATGTTACAGGGAGCTTGTAGCTCGGAGGATCAAGTGCAAGGGATTTTAGGAGTTGCTATCTTCCAGTGTCCGCGAGGTGAGTCTTCTCACTATACTTCACCCGGAAGGGTTTGACTGTTAGACCGGAAGGTCGTGTGTGTTATATTCATGCTATGTCTAGAGAGGTAGATGCTTTATATGTGATGTGTGCTTATATGTAATGTATGCTTATACGGGCCGGAAGGCGAGACTTTATGTGATAGAAAGAACGGTATGATGTATGATTTATGTGTTATGAGTATTATGTTACATGTGTTATGTTTTATACTATCATGGGCCGGAAGGCAAAATGCTATGGGCCGGAAGGCAATCTATTACGGGCCGGAAGGCGATATATATTATGGGCCGGAAGGCGATACTATTACGGGCCGGAAGGCAATGTTATGTGGACCGAAAGGTCCGGGCCGGAAGGCAATGTTATGTGGACCGAAAGGTCCGGGCCGGAAGGCAATGTTATGTGGACCGAAAGGTCCGGGCCGGAAGGCGTATGTGCGTAAGGTATATTGGGGAACTCACTAAGCTTCGTGCTTACGTTGTTTATGTATGTTGTTTCAGGTTCTTATAGTAACGCGGGATGGCAACGGTTCGATTGTACACACCGAAGAAAGAGTTGTGTTTTGGAGGATCCTGGTCTTCTATTATAATGAAAATGAAACTATGTTTTGTAATTCGAATGTGAATAAGATTTTAAACAAGTGTTTTTATTATTAAATTGATTATATAAATGAAAATTTTGTTTTTGGAAATCATGGTGTTACAAATTGGTATCAGAGCCTTGGTTTGAGGGATTCGGACGCGCCTACGGGTAAATCTGGACTCAAACTGAGGAAGTAAGAAAAAGTTTTCCAAATAAATGGTTTTCTAAAAGTGAATAAGAGTTCAAAGAGAAAGCAAGAAAGAGCAGTGTGTACAATCAGCCAGAGCCAAACGGTGATTTCCCAAAATACCCTTACTTTTGTATTATGAAATATCTATTATGCACTTTATGAGACATTATTGCATGCTAGAGACAGGCTAGGTATTTCTCATCTTAGGACTAGAGTGGCCTGATTTGTGATGCCTTAGTCTAGGGTTTGCTGTTATATGTGCGTTATGCTTTTGTGTGTATGTGATGAGTGAGAGTATCTAGTTAGAACGCACAAGGGGTAAAGCTACGGGGTACAGAGGTACTTCCGAGGATGAGCCGAGAAGGTGGAGCTACCACAAATGGGGAGTACTATGTATGCTTCAATGCTCGAATGCTGCTTGCTTTGTGCTTTGTGGAGTTATCGATGATGGGAGTCAGCTACTAAGTGAGTATGACGATACTCAGGAGGTAGAGGGCTGGCATCATTAGGAACTCTTCAGCAGCTGATAGCAAAGAAGTGGGAGGACAGCAGAAGGGACTAGGGAGTAAACCTAGCCAGATGAGTGCGCTGGTAGAGTAGAGGATTTCGCTGGAAAGCGAGCACGCGCGATGAGATGGGTGAAAGAGCAGGTTTATCAGCTACTTAGGAACTCTGGGATGGTCCGTGTGGAAAGTATGGGTAGATGTGGCAGGTAGTATGGGCCCGTACTACTGAAAGCAGAGGACCCATACTTGATACAGGGGGCATTCTGAAGGTCCTAAGGAACAGATTGAGGAGTGATGTTATGGTTCGAATACCATACATCGGAGCGGATACAGAGTGATGTTATGGTCAGGGCACCATACATCGGAACAGTTTGAGATAGATGTTGTGGTTCGAGTGCTATACATTGGAGCAGATTGAGGAGTGGTGCTATGGTTCAGGTACCATACACCGAAGCATGTTGAGGAGGGATGTCATGGGATGAGTACCATGGTTCGTAGTGGATGATGCTTGTGGCTATCTTGTTATCCGGTTATCGATCGGACGAGCACGAGCGAGCGGGATGCGAGGATTCGCGAGATCCGGCGTAATGAGGTTGCTGCATTGTTGCGGGCCGAGTCGCCAGAATTGTTTGGGTCGATCAGGACCACTATGATTGAAGTAGTTTGATGAGCGATATGCGGCTTTCGCAGAGACGGCTGCCGCGGCGGTTACAGCGGCTGTAGCAACGGCAAAGAAAGGGGCTAGTCGGGGTTTTCAGTATCGGGACTTCTATTATGCGAAGCCTCCCACATTCGATGGAGTTCAGGACTCGATTGTTGCTATGAGATGGTTATCAGACATGGAGGGGTGTTTCTCCACGAGTTTATGCCCCTGCTGATCAGAGGGTGAGGTGTGCTCTGAACCTATTGAGACTAGGAGCGAAGGATTAGTGGAGATTGACCACGAGGTCATTTTCCGATGCGCAGAGGGCTGCGGTTTTATGGGATCAATTCATAAAGATGTTCAGTACTCGCTATGTTCCGCGAGATGAAAAGGAGAGATTGGCTCGGGAATTCCTTGAGCTGAAGCAGGATTTGGAGTCGGTGACTGAGATCACCAGGATGTTTATTGGGAGGGCGATGTTTCGCCCTGAGTTCGCTTCGGAGCAGGCTCAGATGCCCCGATATCCGAGTATGCTCAAGGGGGTATCAGACAGTTCGTGTCTGCGCGGAGGTGTGAGACCCTGTTGGAGTTGCAGAAGGCCGCCATGTGGCGTGAGTTAGAGGTTGAGTTGCAGTCGCGTGAGCTGAGGCAGGCCCCGATGCAGTCGCAGTCGGCGCCGAAACGGTTCAGGACCGTAGACGTTGGAATGGGGGATCGGAGCGGCCACACTTGTGGGAAGTGTGGGAGGAGTCACACCGGAGTTGCTGGTCCGGTGGTGCATGCCGCAAGTACGGAAAAGAGGGGCACTATGCGCGGGATTGTCGGCAGTCAGTGCCGATTCGGGATTTGAGGATTTGTCATCATTGTCGGCAGGTTGGACATTTGAGGGTCAACTGTCCACAGCTTTTTGCAGGATCGGTGCAGGCTCTAGCACCGGCCACCTTGAGGAGTTCAGGAGGAGGACAGGATGGAGTAGAGCCCAAGGGCTCAGGGTTGTGCTTATCGGCTTGCGGCAGAGGGAGACGGAGCAGTGCCGGAGGCAGCTGCGGGTATGATGATGTCTTGATGTCTTGATTAGCTTGCGTTGATTGTGGCGTATTGTTTGTGCTGGTAGTGTGGATTTCGATGCGGTATTCGTTGTTTCGCGGGATTGGCATGGTTATGGATTGGTGCTTCAGGTTTCGCTTTGGCATTCGTTGTTCCCTGATGGTTTGGTATGGTTATAGTCTGGTGTTTTAGTGCCGGTAGCTTTGTGCGGTTTTCGATGTGGTATTCATCCTTTGGCAGATTGTGGGTTTGGTTACGGGTTATTGTTGAGAATTCAGTTGGTTATCGTTTGTGGGGGTTGTTAGTGGAGATGCGGCACTGGGTTGAATGACGGGTAGCATCTGCAGTTGTGGAGTGGATAATTGGAAGATCGGATTCTTTTGAGCGGATTGATCAGGGAGGAGATGTGTTTTGCTGAGGGTTGCTTACGCTTGTGGGAAGCAGTCAGTGGGTAAATGTTCTCTTTGTGCAGGATGGTTCTGAAAGGTCGTTAATGACGATCGGTGGCAGTTAGTCAGTGCTTTAGTGGGGGAGAATTGTAAAACTCTCCGGGAGATCGATGAGTATGTAAGGGTGCTTAGCTGTTGGGATTCAGCAGTGTTTGTCAGCGCAAAGTATAGGCCGACGAGAGCGAGTGTTGAGTATGCGGGGCGAGATACAGACCTAGGGCATTTGATTGTGGAGGCCTGAGAGGAGGTCGGGATCAAGCTTGAGTAAGTAATCGGAATTTTGCGATCAGAGTATTGGTACGTTTGAGGTACGTGATGGGTTGTACTGCATTAATCCCACGGGATTATGTTGTGCATGTTTCTAGAGCTGGAACCGGAAGGTTCCCAGAGTTAGAACCTGAGGGTTCGCAGAGTTTGGGTGTACGGACCCACAGAGATATAGCCTCGAGTGGCTAGTATGTGTTATGAGAGTCGGTCCAGTTATACTGGAGACTCTATTGGTATTGCTGGATTAGCTCGAGATTTGCGGATCGCGTATGTTGCAGTGTGATTGCATTGGAAGGTCTGGCCCCGGGTTATTGATCTTGTTTAGCGGAGGCAGTGATTTTGATGAGTGGAGAGAGTGCATGGGATTGAGAGCCCCTGCAATGAGAACCAGAGTATGTGAATAGCAGTTACGCAAAAAGGGTGGTGTCGCTTGGGGCGAGCACCGTGGCACCGGTTGGAGTGGCATTATGTTCAAGAGAGTTCCGTGGAAAAGGAAAAGAGGAGGGTATGTAACTCCGAAGGGGGTGCAAGTTCACGAAAGTGAAAGCTGCAGAGCAGAGTTATGGTTAGAGTATTTCGAGTATGGTTTTGAGCACCGTGTTCGCGGCAGTGGAGTAGGAACCCATCCGGTTGGGATGTCTGTTGAGGCTCAGAAGGGATGCATGGAGAGAGAAAATTTTAAATTCTCAGTGTGAATCTGATCAGAGTGTAGGGTGGATGTGGTGGTTCATCTTGGGAGATGTTCGAGGATATCATCAGTGTATCGGGTCTTTCCACCTGCGGGTGTTGGGACTAGTTCAGTATGTGTATGTGATGGCAAGAGGGAACTTGTGAGAGTTGATCTGAGAGGGAGAACGGATCTCTCAGTCGGTCCGGAATGGGCAAAGTGGGCTTTGGATCGGGGATCCGGTGGTTCAGGGTTTCCTAACCCTTATGGGTTGAGTGATCGTTGAGATTTGGAGCAGAGTGCATCTTGGGTAATTTCCGATTACAGAGAGTGATGAGCAGTTCAGAGTTCGTACTTTAGTTGGCAAAGCAGACTCAGCAGGTTAAAGAGAGTTAGTGATCGTCTAGAGTTAACAGGAAAGTTATGCAGGCAGACGCCGTTACGAGTATGTGATTCAGGTCAGCGACTTCGTATTTCTGACGGGGTGCTTCGATTTAGGAAGAGGGGTAAATGGGGGGCCCCGGTATGTTGGGTCTTTTCGTGAAGGTGCGAAGGTAGGAAGGGTGGCCTATCGTTTGGAGCTGTCAACGGAATTGGGACGGATCCATGACACTGGTATGTGTCGCAGTTGAAGAGGTGTATAGCGGATGAGTCAGCAGTGGTTCTACTAGAGAACGATTAGGTGGATGCGAGCCTTTGTTACGTCGAGAGGCCAGTGGCCGTCGGAGATCGGAAGATCAAGGTTCTGAGGAACAAGGAGGTACCTCTGGTATTGGTTCAGTAGCGACCTCGGAAGATATCGAAAGTGTTTAGGGAAGCCGAAACGTGTGATGCGGGAGCAGCATCCAGAACTATTTTCAGAGTGAGACTTCGAGGGCGAAGTCTAATTCTAGTGGGGGAGAATTGTAACAGCCCAAAATCTCAAGTATTGTTAAATTGCATTTTGGGGTGTTTTAAAGGGGAGACTCGGCGAGTTGGAGCCAGACTCGCCGAGTAGGGTCGCAGATTTGGTCGCGGGTTCGCGACTGGACTCGACGAGTCCAGGTATGGACTCGGCGAGTCGACGCTATTCAGCGGAAACCCTAGCCGTTTCGTATTGGGTCGTATATAAGGGTTGTTATGTCGTCATTTCACGTCTTTTGGCCGATTGTGGAGAACCCTAAACGACTGTGGCATCTAGAGCAAACTTGAAGGCCATTATTTGACTTTGAAGGAATTGTGGTGCAAGAAGAGGAAGGATTTTGGCCAAAGGAAGAGCAAGGGGGTCGAGTTCTGAGGTTTGGGGACACAGAGAGTACGTTTTCAGGTTATGTTTCGGATCATTCCTGTTATTTTGATGTGTACACGAATTTAGGGTTTATGAAACCCATTTGGGATTAGATGGATTGTTGTGTTGTTATCCAACGTTTATAACCCTGTATTAGTACCCCTTAGAGGTCCAGAAGGTCCTATGTTTTTATATTCGGGAAAATATGTATCTCAGGAAGCAGTTTGATCGACTGCATGGCGTGGACTCGCCGAGTCGGATGATCAGACTCGGCGAGTAGCTTGAAGATTCACTGGGACTCGCCGAGTTGTTCTTCAGACTCGGCGAGTGGAGTCGGGGTGGCCCCGCGATTCTTCCAGGAGTGACTCGTCGAGTCCAAGAGGATACTCGACGAGTAGAAGGGGAACCTTAGAGGATTGAAGGACGACCAGACTCGCCGAGTCGCCAGGGAACTCGCCGAGTCCAGTCGAGCTGACAATGGACTGTTGACCAGAGTTGACTGGTGTGATTTCTTAGGGTCAGTTAACGTGGAAGATAGAAGTATTAAATAAGGGATATATGATGTTACAGGGAGCTTGTAGCTCGGAGGATCAAGTGCAAGGGATTTTAGGAGTTGCTATCTTCCAGTGTCCGCGAGGTGAGTCTTCTCACTATACTTCACCCGGAAGGGTTTGACTGTTAGACCGGAAGGTCGTGTGTGTTATATTCATGCTATGTCTAGAGAGGTAGATGCTTTATATGTGATGTGTGCTTATATGTAATGTATGCTTATACGGGCCGGAAGGCGAGACTTTATGTGATAGAAAGAACGGTATGATGTATGATTTATGTGTTATGAGTATTATGTTACATGTGTTATGTTTTATACTATCATGGGCCGGAAGGCAAAATGCTATGGGCCGGAAGGCAATCTATTACGGGCCGGAAGGCGATATATATTATGGGCCGGAAGGCGATACTATTACGGGCCGGAAGGCAATGTTATGTGGACCGAAAGGTCCGGGCCGGAAGGCAATGTTATGTGGACCGAAAGGTCCGGGCCGGAAGGCAATGTTATGTGGACCGAAAGGTCCGGGCCGGAAGGCGTATGTGCGTAAGGTATATTGGGGAACTCACTAAGCTTCGTGCTTACGTTGTTTATGTATGTTGTTTCAGGTTCTTATAGTAACGCGGGATGGCAACGGTTCGATTGTACACACCGAAGAAAGAGTTGTGTTTTGGAGGATCCTGGTCTTCTATTATAATGAAAATGAAACTATGATTTGTAATTCGAATGTGAATAAGATTTTAAACAAGTGTTTTTAATATTAAATTGATTATATAAATGAAAATTTTGTTTTTGGAAATCATGGTGTTACATAATCAAATAATTAAATTTAATTAAATCATCAGGATAATTTTCAAATTCAATATATAGGATATCTGATTACCAAGATAAATTTTCAGTTTTATATAATTAAAATAATTATATAACGTAATTATCCTAATCTATTTGAATTAAGAAAAATAATTCGATGATCAGAGGGTTCACCACGACGTGGCATTGGATTGCTGCATCGTGGCAGAACAAGGAAAAATGCGGATAAGAAGATCCCCACGCTGTAGCAGAAAAGGTCCACGACGTGGTGCCGCGATAAAATGTTGATTCTGTCAATTCTCAAAGTCGGGTTTTGTTCGAGTTCAAGGAATGCACTATCAATTATTAGACAACCAAACGCTCTGATACCATTGATGAGTTTTACATGTAATAAAGAGAAGTACTCCTTATACTCTTAAGGTTACATGCAACCTATTAGATCTAAGTCAAAACACTATTGAAGTAACATTTTATTAAACAACAAGAACCCTATTAACCCTAGCTATTTTCGAAAATCATAAACAAGTTAGGTAATACATACCTATTTGATTGTTTTTGTAGATAATCAATGAATTACATATTCTATTGCTCTTGGAAGCAAGCACCAGAAATCTCATACCTTTGATGGTTCACACCCAAACCGTTGCAACTAAGAAAACTTGAAGAGAAAAGAGAAGGGAAGAAAATTTTCGACTATGCCCTTAGCAAAAGGAGTGGCTGAAAATTAGAGGGTTTAAAGCCCTATTTATAGATGCACTAGGAAACCCTGGAAACCCTAATTAGAATATAATACTATTATTTCAAATTAGATAATTATCTGATATCTGCCTTAGTGTGGAGGATCAAGCCCTTATGTTCCTAGAGGCCTATGATCAAGTGACTAAAGGGGCTTCACAGAAATGGCCATAACTTCGGCTATAGGGCTACGTTTTGGGCCTACGACCAGTCAAATTGAAGCTTGGAACAAGGAACACGTCATGATAAGTAACCAAAGGGGACTCATCCATTTTTGAGTCCATACATCGCTTTATAAATGAAGTTATAGACAATTTTATGGTTTTTTCATTATTTTGGTTTTTTTTGGTTTGTGTTTGGCCCATGGTTGTTTTAAGTCCCGTTTTAAATTCTGCTCCTTATTTATGTGTAATTGATGCAATTTGGATCATCATTCATTAGTTTTATAAACTTTTAGTTTTCTCTCAAAATTTTGTGTGTGTTAGACCAGACTGAATCCAATCATACAGTATTCGTAGAATCAACGTGGTTTTGAAGAGATTGTCCTGGGTATTCTGTTGGAATCAATAGGCTCACTCTTATTTATTTATTTTTCCATTTTGCTCGCTGCATCATTATCCAATCTTGTAATTATCTTCAAGGGATATTCTAGAAGCCTATAATACTCCTCGCAAACCCGTCCACTTCTTATGGGGAAGGTTCTGAAACCCTTTTGTTTAACTATTCAGCAATTATAGCTGAGTCCCTACCCCTTTAACTAATCCAATTAATCCTAAAATTAATTCTAACTAATTTCTGATTAATTCTTAATTAAATAATATTATTTTTGATTAATATATTATTCTCATAATATATTAATAAATCATTTATTGTTATTTATTAATCATATAATAAATCAATAAATCAATTTCTCTCTAAAAGTTGTCATATTCAATTACCAGGTTTGAGGGCAACCCAAAAGGACTTTGCTAATAGTTTAAGTATATACCATTTTAGTTATTGGGTTAGACACATAATCCAACAATATACACATGAACAAATAATGTAACACCCAGAATCTTGAGGAGCAATTTTAGGGAGTAAATCTCATGATTTCTCTATGGAAACAATATGTTGAAGCCTCAACACGGTGTTGCGATATTAATTTGGCCCACGCAGTTTAATGTACCAATATGACGTGTTTGTGCCTTTACACGGCGTGTTGGCGGCTGGTGGAGAAACTCTAATTTTAGGGTGTTACACAACCTATATAAAGACCTCAGGTCCTCATGGATGACCTCCTTACCAGCCTTCATTGCCACTAAAACCATAAAATCGATCCTTAAGTCTCTTGGTGGTGTTCTTGAGCTAGTAAGAAGTTCTCGGTGCTCATTTTTGGCCTTTGTGAAGGAAGAGGAGATCGTGAAGTTGTCTTGCTTGGTGAAAAGGCTTTGGATCCATAATCATGTTTTGTTGTGCAAGCTTTATAAGGTATCAAGTTTGAACCTTGAGTTATTGCTAGGTCATAAATTGTGGTTTATACTTTGATTTTCATAAACCTTTAGAGTTTTCAGTCTAGGGCCAAAATCCCCTTGAGTTCCTTGTAATTGGACCGAAATCGTGTGCGATTTTGGTTAGGCTTTGTATTGTTTTGTTTAGGTTTTGGGCTCGGGCTTGGTTATTAGGCCTAGGTATATATAGGGTTATTTAGGCTTGAAAATGAGTAAGAAAAGAGGGTGGGACGTTCTAAGGGATGCCATATTGCTCTGGACGTGAGTTGGTGAGAAACAGAGAGAGAACAAGTGTAATCAACATCTTATATACCCGACTATTGAATGATAATAGTGTGCATTAAATATTAATCTTTTGTAATTATTTCATATTATATCTTGTATTATTCACTTTGATTGGGAT
This sequence comes from Lactuca sativa, assembly GCF_002870075.4. NCBI lineage: Eukaryota > Viridiplantae > Streptophyta > Magnoliopsida > Asterales > Asteraceae > Lactuca > Lactuca sativa. The sequence goes on from NC_056624.2 coordinate 195,358,523, forward strand.
TCCGCACCATCAAACTGAATCCGATTGATTCATAGGAGAATTCGGGACTTACAAGTCGTATCAGAGCTCGGATCGGTATCAATCGGGTTATTGCAAACGGTTTTTCTTGGATTTCTTGGTGTTTTTTTATTTATATTTTTATGAAGTTTTGACCATTGTTCTTCATGTTCTTCATATTTTTGAAGTTTTGATCGAGTTTGATTTTAAAAATTAAAAGTTTCGTGTTTTTGGCAAGTTTTGGATGATTTTTGGCCAAAATTTGCAAAATATTAGCAAAACCCTCGGTCTCGGTCAAACCCTAGGCGACCAACTGCGTATTTCGAACGTTCTCGGTCAGCCTTGCACGTTCTCGGACGTGGCTTCGGTTTACGTTATGACTTCTCGGCTCGGACGATTCCGGTTTACGACTCGCGTTTTCGGACAACAGCAGCGGTTCTTGGTCCAATCTCGGCCAGTAGCGAGCATATAAAAATTATTGCGTGGTGCAAGGACCGAACCCAGGTCACTTGGGAACTCAAACAATGCCCTTACCAGTCCATCTAGCAAGGCTGGTGTTATATTCCTTCCCATGTTAATTCAAAAAGACTCGTTGCTTCGACCTTAATTTCGCAATTTTGACAAATTTTGCCCTAAACTAAATTTTCCAAATTTTAAAGTTTCATAACCAACAATTTGGTTTTTAATTTTTGACTTTTGACCTTAAAAATTTGACTTTGACTTTCCCGTTTGACCTTTGACTTTAAACTTTGACTTTCTCGTTTAACCTTCAAATTTTTATTTTTAGCTTTTCGGTTTGACTTCTAAGTTTGATTTTTCAAGTTTGACTGTTTGAACTTGACTTTTTAAGGTTGACTTTCTCAATTTTTAAGTCAAAGGGCAATTTAAAAAAAACAATGAGTTTCTCAAACATCCCAGTCAATGAAGTTTCATGTACTCAATCTTGTGAAGCTACTATTAAATTTCTCCGAGATCAAATCGATTTATTAAAAAAAGAAAATGAGGACCTTAAATACGAAGGCTATACACTTAGGAAATGTCAAAAACCCTTAAAAGAACAACTAGAGGCCAAAACCAAGGACTTCCGAAAACTTCAAGAAGAATATAGTAATAAATGTGAAAATTACATCTATGTTAAAAGGGAAATGGCCAAATTAATTGCCGAAGTTGATGCATTGAAAGCTAAATATAATGATGCTGAATTTAACTTTAAGAAATTTGATGTATCAAGTGAGGTAGTTGCATCTATGATCGAAAAACAACTAAAATTTAAAGATAATCAAAATAAGGGTTTAGGGTATAATAGTGTTTCACCTCCCTTTAATGACAACTATAACCCACCCCTTGAGACCAACGAGGAAAAATTCCTGCTTAGTTTGGCCAAACCCCTATTCCAACTTTAGTTAATACTGAGCAATCTGGGCCAACTCATAATATTAAGGTGAATGTTTTTGATGCTTCTACTTCTTGTGCAGGTAAAGTAGTGGAAGATGAGAACAAGGAGAACACTATTGAACAAACCAATGTCTCCTTGAACTCTGAATATGTTGCTTCTAACTCAGATACTTCTGATCAACCTGCTGTGGGTAAATATATGCCACCAATTCAAGATAAACAGCGTGCCTGTTGCAAGTGTTCTTATGGGAACAATCAGAGACAAGGCAATGACACACCACCAGGGGCAGAAAGAAACAACTCCTACGTGAAGAAGTAGACTTGCTTTCACTATGGAACACTTGGACATATTGCCAGAAATTGTCCTAATCGTGCATATGTTCCCTACTATGCACAAGGGTGGCAAAACGCACCAAGAGGGAGATACTCCAAAGGAAATTCTTCGAGGTCATAATCATGAAATGGTGATTGGAACGCGACAAAGGGTAAGAATCAAACTCACAACAACAAGAAAGGAATGTAGGCCAAGAAGTCCAATCCAAGAGATGCTCCAGTGAAACAAAGACCGGTTAGGTAAAAAGTCATCTCGGTAATCGGCTTTGAGTTCAAAAGCAAGTGCCAAGGTACCCATCCGCTCGAAAAATAAATGGGTTAAACCCAACTACAGATGGGCACCAAAGGTTCACTATCCCAAATCTTCTAATGACTCTAATATTTCTTCATCTTCTGTATATGATAAGCAGGATATGTCTTGGGAGAGAGTACCATCTTTAGATGACAAAGATCAACCCAGTTTCAAAATGGATTGGGTTCCAAAGACCAACTAATCTCGCACTTTGTTGGAGCGGATATGGAGGAATATCATCGGACTTTGGTTTGTTGATAGTGGTTGTTCTAAGCACATGATAGGGGACATCTCTCAACTGTACAACACTCAGAACTTTAAGTGAGAGTATGTGTCCTTTGCGGGAAAGGAAGAAAAAGGGAGGGTCACAAATGGGGTTTGTGCTTAATGATGTGAAAAATTTTTAGATCTTTTCCGAGATTGAAACACAGCTAAGGCTGAATTTGTTGTTGCTTGTGTCTTCAATTGCTGACTCTCGATCTGAGTTCTTTCAATGCTCCTGAGTTTTTCTTAAAATGATTCGTTTCAAAGGCAAATTTCTTTTGATTTTGCGGATTTATTTTATTTCTTCCCCGTGCTCAATTTAAGGGGGAGAAATCAAAATACAAAAAATTAGAAAAATCAAAAATTTTAAAAAATTACATTTTGTATTTTACTTTTGTTTTTGGTTAAATTTGTTCATATTTTCTTATATGCACAAATTTAGGGGGAGAAATAACAAAAAACAAAACAAAACCAAAAATTTATAAAATTTTAAAAATACAAAACTATTTTCATTTATGTTTTTATTTCTTTCTCAGAAAAATCAAAAATCCAAAAATAGTGTGTTTGAGTGTATTTTACTTTTATTTTTATTTATTAGTGTGCGAAGTTTACTTTTATTTTTTGTTTACCTCAAAAAAATTTATCTTTCTTGAAAATAGAATTCAGGAGAAGATGAGACTTAAGGAGACTGTATCGAAATATTCTGAGCAAGGAGAAGAAACCTGAAAGTGGAAAGGAATTGACAGTCATTACACTTCACAGTACTTTCACAAGGAATTGATGGATGTTTCATATGCAAGTGATAGAATCTACCATATTGAGACATATATCAGTCTTAATAGGAGTCTTCGCATCAAATGTTAATGATCAAAAGTCATTTTCACCATGACCAATGTGAAACTCCCAAGCATTCTTCACCCATATCTAAAATTTCTCCATCAAATCATTTCCACATACCGGTACCCCTTGAGGTTCGAGTATAAAACAACTCGGTCGACGGTTGCCAAAAAGTCTGTGTTTATGATCTTAGATGTCGTTGTCACCATGACTCTAAGTGAAACCCAAAATCCAACTCCATTTATTTCTAAATTAACGGTGAACATTTTATATGTTCTAGATTTCACCCATGAATTGACGAATAATGGCTCATACCTGGTGTGACATTGTACAAAATGCCAGTCAGGTAGTTTCTTTTTAAGAAATGTCGTATCTAAGGAATTGAAAGTATGAAACGGTATAAATTTTCAGATTGGTCTTGTCAGCTTTCTTTACCTAAGAACTGTCACGACACCAGGGTGATTCACCTAATAGGGAAACAGGTATCGCTGAACGTCTTGCCAAGGGCCAAGTTAAATCGTTTTGGTCAAAAATTACACAAGTATAAATCAACCAAATTGAAAGAGAGGTTGTGATGATCGAATTGTGAAATAGAGAAAGGTAAAGAGAATGTCAGGATTGTTTACAAGGAAAGCCCATTATCCTTGCTAGGATCTCCGACACAAAACCTTAGGAGGTGATAATGATCACCTGCGTTGATGATTTTATTAATATAAAATGATGATTACAGAGAGTATTTCAGTAAGAACAAGTGAAAAAGTTCGTAGAGTAAGCTAAGAGTAAGTAGAGTGTGTCGTATGCGAGATACATGTGTCAATTTATAGTCTAAACTAGCTAATAATATGTCTGATATTCTTGGGATCCTTTATAACCAGCTTTGTGAAGGTTGATTGACTTGGTATTCTGGGTGTTTAGCATAGTTGAGACGACTCTCTATTGAGAATAAGTCTTCTCTTGACTATTTCTGCACATGTGTTTTTGAAGAATGAAATATCATCGTTATAAATTTTAGTAAATAATAATAACGATAATAGTCGAGATCCTGAGATAGTCGAGGATCCTAAATATCTGATGATCTTTGAGGATCCTGAATGCTTTGAGGATCCTAGCCCTAACAATTGACCCCAAGTTATTCCCGAAAATATAGGAGTTAGTTTCGAGAATATTAAAGGGATCAGTTTAAAAATTGTCCATTAATGGATAAGTTTTATCCATCTCGAGGTAACCGAGAAGCAGTCAAATCATCTTTCTAATCTCTTCTTTGCTATAAATGTGGGCTTTAGATAATTTCTTCTTTACTCTCTTCATTATTCATCGTCTTATTGTGAAGGAAAATTTTCCTCTTACTTGTGTTCCTCTGTTCCTCCGATTTTCCTCATCATGGTTAAGAAAACTAGTCGTTCTCGAGCTAGCGTTGTTACTTCTCCCGAGAATGACTTCAGTGATCAGGCTATCTTATCTTATGATGAGGTTTTCTCCTTCGATGATGAGTATATGGAATCGTTAAAAGCCATTGGGGATTTTCCTTCTGATGTAGTTTTTCGACCTTTTGATGCCACCGTTCAACTGGATTTTGTTTCTCCGATGTGGGTTTGCTTTCCCGAATACCCATTTACTCTAGGTTTAACTTATCCATATAGTGGTATCGTTCGTGATTTCTCTTCGACTACCCAAATTTCTTATGTCCAAGTTATGCCTGTGGTTTGGAAGATCCTATTTTAAATTGATCGCTTGAATCAGTCCAAGAGTATGGACATCGGGTTACCTGAGCTGGCTCTTGTTTATGATCTTTCTACTTTTGTAAATTCTCGCTTCCTGTTATGAGTTAAGACAAACAAAACCCGACTCATTCTGAAATCTAAACAAAATGATACCCACGGTTGTGCAACAAAGGATCCTGAAGTTCGACAATGCAGGATCCTCAGGAATTCAGCAGAAGAACACATCTGCTGCTATTGTTTCATCACCTTGGGGGTAACTATGAAAAACCAAGCATCTATGATCAATGATCTCAATGAGCCTTTCAATACTCCTAAAAACCTTGATTCTAGTAACCTCCTAAACAGTAATACTAACTTCATGCATATTGATGCAGGAATAAGCCCAAACATGGCTAGGGAGCTTTAGGAATTGAGACAAATGATCTCGAGCGTACTCAGGGTAGTCCAACCCATACCAGAATCATCTCCTACAAGTCGCATGATCTCGAGATTTGCTCCTATGATAGCTGATACTGAAGTTCCTAAGCGCTTCCAAAATCCTAGCATGAAGCCTTACGATGGAATTACAGATCCTGAAGAGCACATAACACAATACCGAGAAAGGATGGAGATCATTCCCATCCCAGTGCACTTGAAGAAAGCTTGCTTATGCAAAGCCTTTGGTTCGGCCCTTATGGGATCAACCCTTAAATGACTGCTAAATGTTCCTTTCTATTTCATTACTTCATTTACAAACTTAGTCAATATTTTCAATAACCAATTTTCTTGCAGCAGAACCTTCGAGAAGATGACTAGTGATCTCTATCGGGTGGTTCAGGATCCTAAGGAACGACTTAGGGATTCTGTCAACATGTTTGGCAGGGAATCTCTAAGCATCCTCAACATCGACATGGCAGCTTCTGTAGATGCCTTCAAGATGGGCCTAAGGAAGGATTCACCCTTCTATAAAGACCTTGTGATAACCCCATGCAAGAGATTGGACGAAGTTAGGTGCCGAACATTGAGGTTCATAAGGCTTGAAGAGGATAAAGAAATCCATAGGAGAAGCAACCCTTCAAGTCAATACGAGAATCCCAATAGGAAGGCTGAATCCTCAACCCCAGGATCCTACATATCGAAGCCTTATTCCAAACCGGATCATCATAGGGTTAATGCCCTCGAAGATAAAGGAGAGGAAGAAGAGCTTCCTAAGATTGCAAACTATTGTTTTTCTATGGATGTTTCAGGTTTAATCTATGCTATGCAGGATCTTGGACACAAAGCAAGGTGGCCAAAGAAGGATAACAAGTCAACCAATTGGAAAGACAAGTCCAATGGTGTGCTTATCGCAAAGATTTTAGTTACATGACGAAGGATTGTGTAGCCCTAATAAAGGAGATCAGCTACCTCCTTAGCAAGGGGCATATCAAAGAGATCCTCAGGAGAAAGAAAGAAAAATCCAAGGAGAACAATCAATATGGTTAAAAGATCCCGGAGAAACCTGGATCTCCACCCCGAAACGCTTAACGTTATCTCAGGCGGATCTAACATTTGTGGTACTTCTTATTCTCAGGCTAAAAGATGTGCCAAGATTTATAAAATAGAAAAGGAAGATACACCACAAAAGAACACCATGATTGGCAATGAAAAGGAAATCACATTCGCGAGATGGACATGGAAGGGATCCAGGATCCTCACCACGACGGACTTGTGATAACATTGTACATGGCCAATCACTTCATCAGAAGGATCCTTGTTGATGGAGGATCCTCGGTCAACATTGTACTCTTGGATGCATTAAAAAGGATGAACATCCCAGAATTGGAGATAATCAAAAGATCCCCGGTCCTCATAGGATCTAGCAGAGAAACGAAACACGTTATTAGGACAGGGGCACGACCAAACCCGAGCAATGTGTAAAGATGCCCACTCCATGGGGAATGGTCAAGATCATGGGAGATCAACAAGAATCAAAAGAATGTTATAAAACCTCTATGAAGCCTACGACCAACCCCCAGTAAGCATAACAATTAAGACAGGGGGCACGACATGTTCTAGAAATAAAAGAGCAAGATGTGAAATAGGTGCCCCTAAACATCGAGGATCCTGAAGCCAAAGTCCTCATAAGATCCTGAATACTTGAGAAAATTGAGCAGGACCTATTAAACTTACTTCGAACCAGAAGCAAGACGTTCTCATGGAAACATGAAGATATGACATGTATAGACAAGAGTATTATCACTCATAAACTTAATATTGATCCTTATTTTAGACCGATACATCAAAAGAGAAGGAAGTTTGCACCCGTAAGGAATCAGATCATCTAGGAAGAAGTGGAAAACCTCCTCAAGACAGAGATGATCAAGGAAGTGAAGTTACCAAGATGACTAGCTAATGTAGTTGTTCTACAAAAGAAGAACGACAAGTGGTGAGTATGTGTAGACTACACAGATCTTAACAAGGCTTGTCCTAAGGATCCTTTCCCTCTACCACACATTGACTCCATGATAGGTGCAACGGCTGACCACGAGCTCTTAACCTTCATGGATGCTTCAACAGGATTCCAACAAATCCAGATCAAACCATTCGATCAAGAAGATACAACATTTATAACACCAAGAGGTATATATTGTTACACTGCAATGTAGTTGTAGTATAGAAGAAAAATGGCAAATGGAGAGTATGTGTAGACTACACGGATCTAAGGATCCTTTCCCTCTACCACACATTGACTCTATGATAGATGCAACGACTGGCCACAAACTTTTAACCTTCATAGATGCTTCAGCAGCAATCCAACAAATCCAGATAGAACCATATGCTAAAGAAGATACATCGTTTATAACAACAACATATATATATATATATATATATATATATATATATATATATATATATATATTATTACACTGCAATGCCTTTCGATCATAAAAATGCAGGTGCAACATATCAAATATTGGTAAATCAAATGTCTAAAGACAAGATGACGGACACCATGGATGTTTATATTGACGACATAGTGGTAAAGTCAGTGAAAGCTGAAGATCATCTCAGGGATCTCAAAGAAGCCTTTGACATTCTAGACGAATACAACATGACGTTGAATCCACTTAAATGCCACTTTGGGATGAATTCGGGCAATTTCCTTGGGTATATGGTAAATAAGAGAGGAATAGAAGCAAGCTCGGAGCAGATCAAAGCTATCATCGAGCTAAGATCTCCCTCCTCAACAAAAGACATCCATAGACTAACCGGAAGAGTAGCGACACTCAATAGATTCATTTCAAGATCCTCAGAAAGGTGTAAGCCCTTCTATGATATCTTGAAGAAGAAAAAGAGATTTGAATGCATTGAAGAACACGAAAAAGCTTTCTAGGAACTCAAAAAATAGTCAAGTTCCACGCCATTACTAGTGAAGCCTGTAGATGGAGAACCACTTCTCTTCTACCTCTCGGTATCCTCAAACGTGGTAAGCGCCATCCTGGCCAAGGATCTTACCGGAGACCAACATCATATCTCTTATGTAAGTAAAAGTCTTCTGGATCCTGAGACCAAATATTCTCATCTCGAAAAATTAATTCTTGCATTAGTAACTGCTTCCACCAAACTAAGACATTATTTCGAGACATATACTATACATGTGAAAACTAAATATCCTATAAAGAATGTAATGAGAAAACCAGAAATGTCAGGAATGATGGAAAAATGGTCAGTGAAGTTAAGCACGCTTAAAATCAAACATGAGCCAAGATACGCCATAAAGTCACAAGCACTAGCAGACTTTGTTGCTGACTTTAGTTATGATCTACAAAATGAAATAAACATTGAAACTAAACAACTCCTAGAAGATGAACACTTGGGAAAATGGACACTATTCATGGATGGAGCTTCAAACCAAAAAGGAACCGGGTTAGGGATCATACTAAAATCGCCAGAGGGCGACATCCTACCCCAGACAATTATTTGTGAATTTGAAGTAACCAACAACAAAGCAGAATATGAAGCACTCATCATGGGACTATAGTTTGCTAATGATCTTCAAATCAAGGATCTTCAGGTATTTGTTGATTCTTTATTATTAACCAATCACTTTAACGGTTCATATGAAGTGAAAGGTGAAAGACTGGCATTATACCTCGAGATCCTTTAAAAATTAGCCTCTAATTTTGAAAATTTTAGCCTAACCCAAGTTCCCAGAGAAGAAAACATAGAATCGGACGCATTAGCTAACTTGTGATCCTCCCTAAGGATGCCACCAGAAATGAAGATCCCCATGACCCACATAATAACTCCAGCTATAGAAGCCCTTTCCGATACACACAATGATCATGGACAACCAATGAATGTAACAACCATCAGATATCCTTACCCCGAAGAATAGGCTCCTTGAAGAAGTTCACGATCATGGATCCAACCCATTATGGAGTATCTCCAAAATGGCACAATTCCAATAGAAGAAAAAAGAGAAAGAGCATTCAAAACAAGAGTCTCAAAAGTGTGATGCTTGCCAAAGACACAACGACATCCTACATCAACCAGCAGAACCTCTACATCATATTATCTCTCCATGGCCATTCATGAAATGGGGAATGAATATAGTGGGAAAATTACCAATAGCTCTAGGATGAAAAGTCTTCATGCTGGTGATGACTGATTATTTCACGAAGTGGATCGAAGCTGAAGCCTTCGTTCAGGTAAGATACAAATCAGTAGTCTCGTTTATTAAACGTAATATCTTGACTAGGTTTGGGGTCTCGACTAAAATCATATGCGATAATGGATCCCAATTCATAAGCAAAATGAAAAGAGACTTTTGCACGAGTTGAGGAATCAAAATGATAATGTCCACTCATATTCATCCCCAAGCTAAAGGTCAAGAAGAATCCAACAATAAAATCATAGTAAACAACTTGAAGAAAAGGTTGGATAAGAAGAAAGGAAGATGGGCAGAAGAGCTTCATGTCGTCCTATGGGCAGATAGGACTACTTCCAAAGTAGCCATAGGTCATACCCCCTACTCTTTGGTGTTTGGTACATAAGTAGCGATCCTTACCGAAGTAGTAATCCCGATGGCAAGATACTTGTTCCAATATCAAGAGCATAACGATGAGATGCTAGCCCAGGATCTTGACACTATTGATGAACTTAGAGATCTTTCCAAAATACGCATTGACGCTCATAAAAAAAAATCACCAAGGCTTACAATAAGAACATAAAAGTCAGAAGATTCCAAAGAGGAGGCTTCAATGCAATCTGTCACATAATCTTCAAGTATAACTTCACCTTGCTTCTAGGGTTGAAAGATTGAATGTTGAAAGAATAATCTTCATTTCTTGTTCCTTCGAATGAATTCTTCGACAATCACAGATGAAGCTTTGGCTCAGAAAATCTCGATACAGTCTCCATGAGTCTCATCTACATCTGAATTTACTTTTTAAGACAAAGAAATTTTTGAGATAAAAACAAAACTAAAAGAAATTTTTAACACACAATATTTTTGGATTTTTCATATTTTCTGAAAAATAAAACAGAAACAAAGATATTTTTGGATTTTTTATTTTCTGATTTTTGTTTGTTTTTTTTTTAATTTTTAATTTTCCCCCTTAAATTTGTGCATAGAGGAAAACTATGAACAAATTTAACAAAAACAAAAATATTTGGGATCAAAGTTGTCAAGCAATTTAATATCGTTTATCAGCACACGCCTGCATGTCTAGATCTGGTCAATCACCGGCATAGTGGTCCACTTAAAGACAAATGATATGGACAATTTTCTCAGATTATAAGTAACCAGACATTGTGATCTTATTCCTAAATGGGCACTTAGCCGACGACGACCAAGGATATTGTTGTCCACTTAAATTAAGTAGTGAGATCTACAGACAACCTATTAAATGGTTCAATTTTAGATGTACTAGAACGTGTTCCCCACTTCCCGATATACCCCAGTAATGAAGAACTTCCAAAGACCTCCTTACTTTAGGTGAGTATTTAATCATTAAGAAAGAATTCAGAAATAGAAATGCATATGTTGTATCCCAGTTCAGATGTCTTCCAATCACGCAGAGGGAACAACATATGACTAATATAGATAGATGGTTATAGTGATAGTAGGGTGCATATGTTGTGTCCCAGGTCGGATCTTCCGATATTGCAGAGGGGACAACATATGACTAACAGATAGAAGGATATTCATAGAGATAGAGTTGCATATGTTGCATTCTAGGTCGGATATGTTCCAATCACACAGAGGAGGCAACATATGACTAACAGATAGAAAGCTAGAATATAATTTCCTATAGACCTACTTTATCAGAACCCCCAGTCGCCCTATCAATACCAGAATTAAGGACATGAGTCCATACATCAAGGAAATGTTGAGCCATAGTTCTAGATAATTAACTTTTAGTGTATCTCGCAGGTTCCCATGTTTATCTCACAACTCAATCTACCCGAGCGTCGTATGGTCAGTCCAAATGATACTATCTAAGTTCATATTGTCAAGTCCTTTCATTTTGTTAATCAATGTCTAGTCCTTTTGTATCCTTTGTGCCTACCAACACATTGAACATAGAGTCTAGACAATTCAGCTTTATTGTATTACACGTATCACAAATTTCCCTTTAGCACTATACTTCATATCACTTCCCAAACAATACCTACACACGAAAAACTAAAAAATGTCTTTGGAACGAATCATTGTAAAAGAAAACTTAGGATTATCGAGAAGAAAATTCAAACCATTAGTCACCAATTGAGTTTGCATCTAGAAGGTGTCACACCCCCGAACCAGACGGCGGAAACATCCGGGGGCTTGTGCGTGACTTCATCTTGAAATATCATTATAGTGAATATAATTGAAACATAACATCATCATCATCACACATGTAATATAACAACATTCATCGTTTACATCGATTATTATATTTGAATATTACATGCCAAAATAGTAAGAGTATGATGAAACAAAATATAACACAATATCCATTAGTTTGATTCGTTCATCCTGCTTAACCGGTTTCCTGAGAATACAAGTTATTTTGAAAACGGTCAACATAAAATGTTGGTGAGTTCATAAGCATGTTTGTGGAAATGATTTGCATAATTTTGAAACCACCAGAAAATCCTATATTTTCTGCAAACTGTTTAGTATGTTTGTGTCAGATCTTGTATTAATGCATGTATGATATTGTTTATTTGAATAAAAGGGTAAAGAGAATGTACAAAGAATGTAGAGAGAATGTAAAGAGCATGTAAAGAGAATGTTCCCAGACAACCCGATGTTGTCTGTAAAAGAGAAAGCTGCCATACCAACCCCCGAGGTTGAGTACCAGTACGAGTATGTTTCCGAGTAATCCAAGAGAAAAGAGAATGGTCTTCCATAAACTTCATAATGTTAATTCCTCTAAGCGAGTCGTCATAACCATACTAAATAATAACAATTTAGCCTGTCTTGGCGTTGTTGGACGCCGGTTTTGTTTATAAGGTTTTCGTCACCCTAGACTGGGTTAGTCTAAATGTATCGAACAACTCATGTGTGAGGTTTCATCCCCGTATAGATCTATACACAAATTCCCGTTCTCCCTCCAAGAGACTCTGGTTATAACTACAGGCCACGATCGTACACTTAATAGGTGACAACCGAAAAAACTCACTAGATCCTTAATCGAATTTCATAGGCCCAATAATTATTTTTCGGCCCATTGGGCCTTTAAGATGGTTCACGACCCATTAGAGTCAAGGAAATGGAGTTTATGGCCCAACTTGGCCCAATAGGGATAACATGAATTATTTTAGGTCCATATAGCCCAATATGTTAAGTTTTATGAATGTGGGTCCATTTAGAACCCAATTAGGGTTTTTAGGCTTAAAGTAGTTCAAGTTGAAGGTTTATTGGTCCATTAGGCCCAATAAGAGAATCCTAGTCCATAGTGAACTTGAAACGGGATGTCTTGGGTTTTCAACTCATAGTTGAACATATGAGATATATTGTATTAGGTTTTGACCTTCATTCAAGAGTTTGGATTTAAATGGACGACGTTGATTGACACAAGCACTAGTTTATTTTAGGAATGATGCCTAAAAAGCTTTTATGTGCTAAATGTTTTGTGTGATAGCTATATTGATGCTATTATTTGTTCGGATCTATGGTCTGCTGCCGACCGGATCTGGAAACCTTATGTGTGTAGGATTCTAAGCGTATGACTACGATATTAGAACTAGCATGTAAACGTTTCGGAGTGATAAGGAGATTTATACGTTTATCGTAATTAAAGCTTTCTTATCTTAAAATTCTCGCTTGGTACACCGAATGTCTGCTTGGATGTACAAGAGGTCATGGTGAAGACTCGTAGAGAAATTGAGTAAATGGAGGAAATGAAGAAGGCTTATGATAGTGGATGACACCTATCAGAAGACATCGTAAGAGTGGTATCTTGCCTTTAGAGTATGTCTTATGAAATAAAAGTACGTTTAGAGGAGTACGGTACGTCTAAAGTACACCTTCGATTAGCAGGATGATGGAAAGATTGGTGAAATTCTTGAAGTTGTCTCATCGTCTGGTATTTCCATCACCAATCAAGTTGAAGTAGAGTTGATGATTAAAGATTGAGCAATGAAGAAGTCCTAGTAGAGTCTAGGGAAATTGTTTATGATTATTTGGACACATTCGTATGTGTTAAATTGTTTTGTGATTTTCTTGTATGGTGACTTGGTCGACTGCGGGACAATACTTGGGACGAGTATGAGTAGGTGTGAAAGGTAGTAGATGCATATACTACCGGAAGCACAGGACCCGCACTTAGATCAGGGAAAGTCACAAGGTTCCCAAGAAGCTAGTGATTGATTCCAATTTATTCTGGTATGTCATTACCATTCTTTCGGTAATGACTAGTAAGATGGTTCTTGTTCCGACCCTAGTGGTCATGTTTAAATTTGAGTTCGACTACGAGGAGTATGTTACGTGGTCTAGAGGACCAAGTTAGATGTAACATCTGACTTAAGTCAGAAGGTTGAAGTTAATGCGATTGATAGTGTCGCGCTCGTTGTTAAAAGAAGTTTGTAGGTAGAAATGCTACATGCTGAAATGTGATTATATCACATTAGAATATGAAGGAAGGTATATTCCATTTTGGAATTTAACTCTAAGAGACCTGAGTCTAAGCATTGCATCATTCAATGAGAGGTCAGTAGAGCACGACCCATCGGTTTGTTACAATAGATAAAGGAAAGTATTTATCCTGAGAAGAAGAAGGAGTCCATAATAACGACTTATTTGGTAAGTCGAGGGTTACGATTGAAAGTACAACATAGTACGATAAGCAGATGCAAGATTGGGCATCGTCTACGGTCAAGAAAGCCATAGAGTTAAATACTCTTTCGAGGAAACATAGAAGTTACGATTATTACCTAGGATGAAGAAATAACGTGTGGAATCATTATGCAAGTCCTATTTCGTTGATGATTCCGAGACGTAATCATCCTAAGGGGGAGATAATTGTAACGCCCGTAGATCCGGGCTAGTTAATTAGAGACGTTAAGCGTCAAAAATGACTTTTTGATGGAAGATTATTTTGAAGGAATAATCTTAACTAAGTTATAGTATATGTTACAAGGATTCCGTACATATAAAGAACGCCAAAATCCGAGTTATAACGAAGAAGTTATGACCTGTCGAAGTTTCGCGACAGAACCAACACAACGCTGAATGACGTAAAAAGTGAATTTACGTTAGAGTGATATTTAGCCTTAGTTATCTAAACAAAATTCGTAGAGTTCGTTAAACCATGAGCGTGCATAAAAAGAACGCCCAAATCTGACTTCGTATGAGGAAGTTATGATTTTTCGAAGTTTCGACTTAGCGGTATGCAGTCTGAATACTCGATTTGAGACCGAGCGGTTTTTAGCCGAAACAATCTAAATGAGAATCGAAGATCTCATTAATTATAGTAAAACAATAAAAAGATAGGCGAAAACGGACGTCGGATGAAGAAGTTATGAATTTATAACGGAGTTATCCTGTCCCGGCCTACTAAAAATAAATAATAAAAAAGAAATTCAAAATTAGCCGAAGGAGTCTAAACGAAAGTTGTAGAGCGTAGTCTCACCTACGTGGGGATATAAAGAACGTCGAAAACGGAGTTCGTATGAGGAAGATATGAATTTTTGAAGTTTATTAAATATTTTCGATATTTAATTTAAATATAAATTCGATATTATCCGGAAGGGGGGAGTCACCGACCTTATCTACATTACGCCCACCGTAACATAGAATTACGCCCAGCGTAATTCGTTGTTCCAGCCCCCTATAAATGGAAGTCGAGGGCAGCCAAGTTCTATTGCTCCATTCTTCCTTCCTCTTGCGTTTTACCTCGTTTTGCGTGCAACTTATACCCCGAAGCCCCGGTATCATTCCCGAGCCCCGAAGCAAGTCCCGAGGCCCCGAAGATCCTGAGAAGTGCAATTCCCGAGCTGAAGCTCTGCCCGCGAGGAGTCTGGTTTTTGTGAAGATCTTCCAGATCTGCCGAAGAATACTACTTCTACAAGCCGTAGTGTTGTCCGATCATCTTCTAATCAAGTGAGTGTATAGTTACTTTCTTCTAACACATAAATATTATGTATTTTCTAAGAAATACATGATATGTGTTTATATATTGTTGTTTATATGTGTGAGTGTGTAGTTACTTTCTTTTAACACACAAATATTAAGTATTTGCTAAGAAATACATGATATGTGTTTATATATTGTTCTTTATATGTGTGGGTGTATAGTCCCTTTCATAAACACAGGTATAATACAAGTATTGTTTGAATGTATTAAGTATATGTTTGGGTGAGCGTGTGGTCACTTTCTTCTAAACACATAAATATTAAGTATTTGCTATGAAATATGTGCTATGTGTATAATATAAAGATGTTTATATGTGTGAGCGTGTGGTCACTTTCTTCTAACACATAAATATTAAGTATTTGTTATGAAATACGTGCTATGTGTTTATATATTGTTTGTTTATTTGAGATGAGTATGGAATAGATGAACTATATAGGTTTTAATGAGTTAAACTGTATATATATATTTTGTATCTACGAATATTTTGGGTAGGACATGGGTACATGAGATCTGTGAGTATGGATCAGATCAAGAGGTTAGTTTTAGATCCATGAGTATGGATTAGATCAAGAAATTGTATTTAGATCCGTGAGTATGGATCAGGTAAAGAGATAAACTTGCTATTAGTCCGGGAGTATGGATTAAGACTAAGTTAATTGTCCCTAGTCCGGGAGTATGGATTAGGCATAGTTATAGATCCGGGAGTATGGATCAGATATGGATTAAGATTAAGTTAATTGTCCCTAGTCCGGGAGTATGGATTGGGCACAGTTATAGATCCGGGAGTATGGATCAAATCAGGATTAAGGTATAGTTAATTGCCCCTATTCCGGGAGTATGGAATGGGTATAATTATTGATGTGGGAGTATGGATCAGATCAGGAGGTTAGTTTTCGATCCGTGAGTATGGATCAGGTAGTTTTAGATCCGTGAGTATGGATTAAGGGAAAAGGTTAGTTTTAGATCCGTGAGTATGGATTAGGGGAAAAGGTTAGTTTTAGATCCGTGAGTATGGATCAGGTTAAAAGGTTAGTTTTAGATACGTGAGTATGGATCGGGTGAAGAGGATAGTTTTAGATCCGTGAATAGGGATCAGGTAAAGAGGTAAATTTTAGATACGAGAGTTTAGATCGTGTCGTTGTGAGGATCGATGGGGTGGGATAAGAGTTGCCTTTACATGGTGAAATTGTACAAGTTTTAATGTTCTATATTTATAAATATATGATATAAAATTGTGGGATGAAAACCCTATATGCTCACCAGGCTCCCAAGCCTGACCCACTCAGTTTTCTTTGTATCACAGGTATCGATACGAAGACATATTTCATAGAGAGATTTAAAGGAGATATAAATCATTAGTGTAATCGAATGTAAGTTCTGTTTATGCTTATATGTCTGTATCGGAACATGACATCCCGAGGTTTTATTATTAAATGAAAATACATTCTCTTTTAGAAATGTTTTGATAAGTTATTATCATATCTTGTTTTGGGAACAAATTCCACAACCGTTTTCTTTAAAAGATTACTCTGATTTTATAAAACAAAGCATAAACAAATCGGTCTTTTCTGGCCGTGAAAATGGGGGATGTCACAGTTCACGGCCCATTAGAGTCAAGGAAATGGAGTTTATGGCCCAACTTGGCCCAATAGGGATAACATGAATTATTTTAGGTCCATATAGCCCAATATGTTAAGTTTTATGAATGTGGGTCCATTTAGAACCCAATTAGGGTTTTTAGGCTTAAAGTAGT
Organism: Lactuca sativa; assembly: GCF_002870075.4. Taxonomy (NCBI): domain Eukaryota; kingdom Viridiplantae; phylum Streptophyta; class Magnoliopsida; order Asterales; family Asteraceae; genus Lactuca; species Lactuca sativa. The sequence continues at coordinate 195,375,703 of NC_056624.2, forward strand.
TCAATTTGAAGGTTTATTGGTCCATTAGGCCCAATAAGAGAATCCTAGTCCATAGTGAACTTGAAATGGGATGTCTTGGGTTTTCAACTCATAGTTGAACATATGAGATATATTGTATTAGGTTTTGACCTTCATTCAAGAGTTTGGATTTAAATGGACGGCGTTGATTGAACATATGATACGATATTCACTTAGATTACAAGCCTTACACCAGATGGTGTTTTCATGAGAATATAATTTCCTAGCAAAAATACCAGTTGTGACGTCATCCCCCCGTTAGAGGGAATTTCATCCCGAAATTCCTTTGAAAGGTAGGATCATGTATGAGAGAATAGGTGAGGGTACTTCTGCTTTATCTGGTCTTCATGTTCCCATGTGAATTCCGGTCCACGCTTGGCGTTCCATCGAACCTTCACTATTGGAATGTGGCTTTGTTTTGTACGCTTTACTTCCCTATCCAATACTTTGACTGGTTCTTCGACGAACAGGAGATTCTCGTTTATTCCGATCTCTTTTAAAGGAATGATAAGAGTTTTGCCTGATAGGCACTTTTCAAATTTGAGACATGGAACACGGGGTGTACATTGCTGAGTTCGGCAGGTAGCTGCATCTTATGAGTTATCGGACCAATTCAAGCCAGAATCTCGAATGGCCCGATGTATCGCGGTTTTAGTTTTTCCCTGTTTCCTAAAGTGAATTCTTCCTTTCTAGGGAAAGACTTTCGATAGTACCCGACCCCCGACTTGAAATTCCAGAGGTTTTCATCATTTGTCAACATAACTCTTCTGTCTATCTCGTGTTGCTTGAAGTTGAGTTCTGATTTGGATTATCTTCTCTGTCGTTTCGCGAATGGTTTTCTGGTCCCGTGAGAGTACTGACAAGTGATCTGCATTTACGACCATAAAAATCCTTGAATAGGGCAACCTTGATACTTGTGAGATAGATTTTATTGTATGAGAATTCAATCAAGGGCATTTGGGTGTACCATGACTTGCCGAAATCAATCACACAAGTCTGGAGCATGTCTTCGAGTGTTTGGATGGTTTGTTCGCTTTGGCCATCGGTTTGAAGGTGGTAAGCATTGCTCATGTCTAATTGTGTTCCCATTGCCTTCTGAAGCGATTGCCAAAATCGTGAAGTAAATCTACTATCTCGATCTGAGATTATAGACATTGGCACTACATGGAGTCTGACGATGTCTTTGATATAGATCCGTGTTAATCTTTCCATCTTGTACGATTCTTTTATTGGTAGGAAATGAGCAGATTTGGTTAACCTATCGACGATCACCCAAATAGTGCCCAATCCAAATCTTGTACTAATAAGCTTCATCTTGTTGACTTCGAGAGTTTTATCCAATCCACGCAATGCTTCCTTCGTGATATTCTCCGGATTCGATGCCTCCCAAGCCGGTCGTAAGTGTTGACAGTGTTTGTTCTTGCTTCGTAAGCAGACGAGTATGTTTTTGATGTAAAATAATGAAAAGGCTGACTAGGAATGGTTAGGAAAACTCGGTTCATAGGGTCCATGAATACCGTGGGAGCATTCGTTAGACCGAAGGGTATCACGACAAATTTGAAATGGTCGTGACGAATTCGGAAAGCAGTTATTGGAATGCCCTCTTCTCGGACTCGGAGCTGATGATAACCGGTTCTTAGATCTATTTTGGAGAAGCAAGTAGCTACTTGGGGCTGGTTAAGTTGGTCGTCAGTCCGAGGGAGTGGGTATCGATTTTTGATAGTGAGCTTATTCAATTTCCTAAAATCATTGCACCTTCTGAAGGATCCCTCTTATTGAAGAACAAGATCGGAGCTCTCCAGGGCGAGAAGCTTGGTCCGATGAATCCTTTGCGCAACAATTCTTCTCAATTGACTGGATAACTTTTGAATTTTCGGCACGAGCTACCCTGTTGGATGAATTGGCAATTGATGTGGTTCCCGGTATGAGGTCGATTCGAAACTCGACCTGTCTCTCTGGGATATTCCTGGAAGTTCTTCAGGAAATACATCCAGAAAATCGCATTGCCACTGGAATACCTTGTATGCTTACTTCTTTCTTGGTCTTGTCCACAACATGAGCGAGGAAAATGTAGTTCTTCTGGTGCAGACACTTCTATGCCTTGATGCATGAGATAGGACGAGGATTGGCACCAAGTTTCTCACCATGGATTATTAGACTTTCGTGATTAGGAAGATGAAGGTAAACGGCCTTCTCGTGACACATAGTATCAGCATAGTGGGGGCTTAGCCCAACCATGCCAATTATCACGTCAAAACTCCTAATATTTACTGGCATTGAATTTTATTTGAAATGAATGGTTATTTATTGTTAAGGGGTACCCTACGTAAATATCCTAGGTTGATTCGGTTTTTCCCATTAGCCATCTCCGTCGTGAAGGCTTCGTTTATCTTTTGGGGTTGTTTTTTTAGTAAATTCTCAAATTTGTTACTAACGAAGCTTTGCTCAACTCCATTATCGAATAAGATGCAAGCAAAAGAGTTGTTAAGTGGGAACGTACCAGTAACAACCGTCGGGTCTTGGACTGCTTTGCCTTGACCCAAGGTCAGGAGCATTTCTGATCCTTCTGCTCCTTGATTGTTAGCCTTGGGGCAATTGCGCTTGAAGTTACTGGTTCCTCCATACCCATAGCAAGTGTGATTGGTCTCATCATTGGTGTTGTTGTTAAGGTTGTTGTGGTTGTTGTTGTTTTTGTTTTGCTGACGATTCTGTCATGAATAAGTTCTACAATATATGGTGGTGTGACTCTTTCGGTTGCATTTCTTACAATGCAGCTCCCGGCAAGCACCCTTATGATGGTAATTGCACTGGTTGCACTTTGGAAGGCTTCCAACATATGGTCTCGCTGATGTTGGTGTAATATGGGTCATGGTCACATGAACAGCAACAACATGTTGCTTCTTTGAGAACCCTTGAGTTGGTTGTCCCTTTCTCTTACTTCCAGGGTTTCACTTCCTGCTCTTACTTCCAGGGTTTCACTTCGGCTGAAGTTGTCGATACTGTTTCCACTTCTATTCATGTTGTTTACGTTGAGTTGTGCCATGGCAGCGGTTACTGTTGCTGTTACAGCAGCTTGGAATGTAGCAGAGTCCATCTACAGGAGCAGTGTCTCGCGGGTGTGCTTGTTATTTCTGTGGGATGACATTTTTCCTGTTGCATGATGTTAAGCCAAATTGTAAGTAATGATCGTCTTTCCTGGTTGTACTTTATAAATTCCGCGTCTTGTCGTATGATTCTCATTGTTTCCGTCTACATCCCTATGATGTATTTATGGTAGTAGGTAGTCGCAAATTTGGCACGATCGTTACGTCTATCCTTAGAGTATATGGGTTGTTTTTGGTTTCGAGATCCTTAAGTATCTAGCGGTTTCGAGGGTTCGGTTGTGCATATAATTGGATTTATGCAATAACATGAAATAAAGATAGCACACAATTGTTTCATTGGTCAGGACCATCTTAGTACACAAAAGAGAATCATAACAAATGCTAGTTGGGGGGGGGGAAGTTGATCCTAATCGTGGCGAAAAGTGTCTGGTGGTGGTTTTGATGAAGTGGATGCACCCTGAAGATGAGCTACTTGTCGCTCGGTGTCTCGTAGCCGTGCCTCCCGAACTAACTGCCTCGTTTGGGAGTCCCAATCACTTCCTCAGTTTGTCTCTAAGTTCTCTGAACAGCAACCCACATGTGGTCCATTTGCTTATGGGTGTCCTAAGTTTGGTTGCCAACGTCTCGGGTGCGTCGGACCATGACTGGGAGGGCCCGGTCAGCTGGTCCTCTATGACTAAGATCGAAGAGACCTCGGTTCCTACCGTAGTGTGGTCGTATCCCTTGCTGGTGACTCCATCTCCGATTATCGTGTGCCCATGGGGCGTGGGTCCATCGGGGCCCTTATGATAATCCAGTACTCTGGCCATGTACGGAAGATTGATGACCTTGGACCCTGCATCCGAGTCATCATCGTCATTTCCCTCGAGCTCTTTCTCTTCAAGGTTCACTACCTGCTCAGCGGGCTCATCTGTAAGTTCTACTTCACGTTCCTCCTCTGGTTCTTTCTCTGAGTCTTCTTCTGGGTCTTCCTTTGGATCAAGCCACCCTGCATTCCCCTAATTAGGGAGATAGGGTTCTCCTGGCTAATGATACCTGGCCATAGCGTCCGCACGAAGTTGTGTAAATGCTAGAAACAAATAGCACACCAAATACTCCTATAGTATTTAAATTTTGTTTAGGTTTGGTTCTATAAGCCCTTTGGATAATTAGATGGTAAGTTTTTAATTCATTGTCCACCACGATTTCTCCCAAACACATGTTGGTCGTATTTTGAATGAATGTAGTTGATCAGGCTACATTCACTCCTAATACGACTACATAACTGCCCGAGTTTAATAGCGATGTTCAAATCCTCCAAAGACTTTTACTGTTCTTGTTGTGTTATTACTCTAAAATGCACACAAAGGTATGTATTTTAATTATTATGTTCAGAGTTGTTTAGTCCCATTGTATGATTAGATATGCTAGTTCACTATAAACAATGCTCTGATACCAATCTGTCACACCCTTGAACCAGATGGCGGAAATGTCCGGGGGCTTGTGTGTGACTTTATCTTGAAATATTGTTACAGTGAATATAATTGAAACATAATATCATCATCATCACACATGTAATATAACAACATTCATTGTTTACATTGAGTATTGTATTTGAATATTACATGTCAAAATAGTAAGAGTATGATCAAACAAAATATAACACAATATCCATTAGTTTGATTAATTCATCCTGTTTCAACGGTTTCCTGAGAATACAAGTTATTTTGAAAACGGTCAACATAAAATGTTGGTGAGTTCATAAGCATGTTTGTGAAAATGATTTGTATAATTTTGAAACCACCAGAAAATCCTATATTTTCTGCAAACTGTTTAGTATGTTTGTGTCAGATCTTGTATTAATACATGTATGATATTGTTTATTTGACTAAAAGGGTAAAGAGAATGTAGAGAGAATGTAAAGAGCATGTAAATATAATATTCCCAGACAACCCGATGTTGTCTGTAAAAGAGAAAGTTGTCATACCAACCCCCGAGGTTGAGTACCAGTACGAGTATGTTTCCGAGTAATCCAAGAGAAAAGAGAATGGTGTTCCGTAAACTTCATAATGTTAATTCCTCTAAGTGAGTCGTCATAACCATACTAAATAATGACAATTTCTCATGTCTTGGCGTTGTTGGACGCCAGTTTTGATTATAAGGTTTTCGTCACCCTAGACTGAGTTAGTCTAACTGTAGCGAACAACTCATGTGTGGGGTGTCATCCTCGTATAGATCTATACACAAATCCCCGCTCTCCCTCCAAGAGACTCTGGTTATAACTACAGGCTACGATCATACACTTAAAAGGTGCCAACCAACAAAACTGACTAGATCCTTAATTGAATTTACGCGAAGAAAAGTATAAACTCATTCCAGGCCCAATGAACCATGTAAGTGAACCACTAAGGCATTGCTAAACATGTAAATCATTTCAAGGCCCAATTGGAATGAGATTATATAACATGGGCCCGAAATATATATGAAAGGACAACTAAGGCCCATTTCAAATGTAAGGTATTTACAGGCCCAAATAACACAAAAATAGTATCCGAGGTCCGTTGCACATGTTAATGGGTCAATGAGGCCCAATAAACATATAAATAGTATACAGGACCTATCAAACATATAAATGGGCCACTAAGGCCCAATAACCTAGAAAATGATCAAATTAATTCGTTTGTTAGTTTATCGTTGGTTTTGGTTCAAGTATTCACTAAAATTGCATAAAAGCCCACTTTTTGTAAAAATGACGTTGTTGGCCCAATAAGCCAAAAATTTACAATTGAGGCCCAATTTTTGTAAAAATAACACTTTTTTCTCCATTTTGTTCAAAACTTGTGTTGATGACTAGTTTTTGGTAAAAATAACATTTTTAACCCATTTTTGTCAAAAATATCATCTTTGGCTTGATTTTTGTGAAAACACACATTTTTCGGGTTTTGGGCTTTTTTCACCAAGTTGTTGGAAAATTTGTAGAAAAATCATCGTAAGTCAAAATTTGGATCCGTAAATTTTGGAAGTTTGGAAATTTAGTTTAGTTTGTTTACAATTTTTATCATAATTTTTAATGGCTTCTAACAAGTGTGAAATTGCTCACCTTCACAAGCTTGTCCGAAATTATTTCAAATCTGATAGGCAGTTTTGTAAAAATCGCTAAAAATTGTATAAAAATCGTATGAAAACGTGAGCGTATTCATTTTAAAGGTAGAAACCTGAACGTTTTTCATGTAAAACATTTTTGAAAAGTATTATCATTTAGGTGGTCAAAACAGTTCGAGATTGGACTAAAACTTTTCTGTCAAGGGCTGAATTTTGAGTTTAGTTTATAGATCTTTGAACACAACACACATTTTTGCTATTTTAAGTGTATAAATACCATATATACTAGTTTACATGTATTATATGTGATAACACATACTTTTCTAAAGGTGATCATGAAGATCCAAGTGATAAACTTCATGTTCTTAACATATTCTTAGGTTTATGAAGTAAACAACACATAATCACCAAATGATTCAAGAAAACACACATAATCATGCATACACACATAGATCTACACAACACAACTTGTATTCTCCCCCCAAAACAAAGTAAAAATCGAAAATAAGGGGTATGAACTCACTTTGGTTTGTTGTTCTTGGTTTGATGAAGAGTTTGAAGAAGATTTTATGCGCTAGATGTTTCCTTGAGGAGATTTTTGAAGTCTATGAAGTTCAAGAGCATAGACCATGAGATGATGTGGGTTAAGAAGAGATTTTGATGGAATCTTGAAGTTAAAACATAGATGCAAGTAAGCACTTACCAAAGATGATGATTTAGATGAAGATCCTCTTGAGAGCACCCAAAATCTTGAAATTTTGATGGGTGAAGGAAGAGATTTTGAGATGATTTTTGAGAGGGTTTGAAAGTGGAGTGTGTGTGTGTGTGTTCCTTTGGCCGGGAGAATAAGAGAGGAGAGAGGGAGATATAGAGTTTGATTAATGGTGGGATGAGTGGTGCATGGATACATGCACTCTTGCATGGATATCCAACAAATAAAGATTAGGTGTCATGTGTTAGGCAAATCCTCCTTTTCCATTTTTTTTCTTCTTGGGCCGAGAATAGGCCTAATGGAATGAAGGAAAATGGTGTTGGGCTCAATTTCTTGGCTTTGTTCGAATTTCATAGGCCCAATAATTATTTTTCAGCCCATTGGGCCGTTAAGATGTTTCACGGCCCATTAGACTCAAGGAAATGGAGTTTATGGCCCAACTTGGCCTAATAAGGATAACATGAATTATTTTAGGTCCACATAGCCCAATATGTTATGTTTTATGAATGTGGGTCCATTTAGAGCCCAATTAGGCTTTTTAGGCCCAAAGTAGTTCAAGTTGAAGGTTTATTGGTCCATTAGGCCCAATAAGAGAAGTAGTGAACTTGAAATGGGATGTCTTGGGTTTTCAACTCATAGTTGAACATATGAGATGTATTGTATTAGGTTTTGACGTTCATTCAAGAGTTTGGATTTAAATGGATGACGTTGATTGAACATAGGGTACGATATTCACTTAGAGTACAAGCCTTACACCAGATGGTATTTTCATGAGAATAGAATATCCTAGCAAAAATGTCAGTTGTGACAGAAGGTCTGAGAACAGCACGCATATTTTAATTTTAGAACAGATCCGAAAATTCTTCACATCTTTAAGCACAAACCTCATGTGTGATCCTTTCCTTTCTTCCTTTCCCACAAAGGACACATACACTCAAAACTAAGTTCTGAGTGTTATACAGTTGAGATATGTCTCCAATCATGTGATTGGAATAGCCACTACCAACAAACCGAAGTCTGATGATATGCCTGTTGGATTAGTGTCTAAGTCCATAACTATTTTGGTATGTACTTGACCCGATGGTGCATGGTCCTTTTGGGTTGCCTTCACCAAAGCAACTTGATTGGAGAAATAAATAGAGAGAGAGGATAATATGATTTATTAATATGTTATAAGAATAATATATTAAAGGAGAAATCATATTTGTTTAATTAATATTGGTCAATAATTAATTAAGAATTAGTTTTGTGATCAAATGTAATTAATTAAACTATAGGGGCTGAATTGTAATTATGTGATAGTTACAAAATAAGGTAAGGATTATCTTATAAGTATGGTGAACGAATTTAAGGTTGGAAAGCCTTAGAATTCGAGTATGATAAGGATTCAAGGATTATCTTATTGGTTGCTTAATGGATAATCAACTAGATAAGGATAATGACTGAAAACCCTATCTCTACACCTATATAAACACCCCTAGGGTTATGAATTCGGGGATCCCTTCCCAAGAAGTCCTAGATACGAATTCTAACCTCCCTCCTCTCTCTTTATACCTTCTCCACTTGCTTATGGTGTTTGTAAGCCATTAGAGGAGTGACACTTGTGACTCTCAGCTTTCCAAGGTCAATTCAAGGAGGAATTGGATTGTTATTGCTATATAACAATCAAGGTATGTTCTTAAACCTATTTACATGTGAATTCTGATTTCCATATGCTAGAATTAGGGTTCAAGTCTTGGATTCAAAGTATGTACAATAGAGAAACCTAGATCCAAGCTTTAGGGTTTGTATGAGCACATAGGATGTCTTATGACCAAAACCCATCAGTGGTATCAGAGCCATGATTGGTTTCTATTGTATTGATGCTTGTTGTAACTAAAAAATTCGATTTTTTGCATTCTGGAGGCTGGACTCGCCGAGTCCATGGCTGAACTCGCCGAGTCCAAGGTGACTCGACGAGTCCAAGGCTGACTCGACGAGTCAACTCGTCAGAAGGAGGGTACTTCGGGATTTCTTGCTGTTTTTGCTTATGGATAATTACCTTATCATGTTAGATTAATATTAATCCGATTATATGATATATTTGATTATATTTTTAATCTAATTGAAGATATTTATCAATTAATAGGATAATTGTTTCCTTATAAGATAATTGATTAATTATTTTAAGTAAATTGATAAATTATTTTGCAAGAAATCATCAAATATGGATAATTATGTGATTAAATGAATTATTTGTTATTTGATCCTTGTTGTTGTGAAAAGTTTCATATTTGGCCCTTTAGGTTTTATAGTTTAAATTTGAACCCCAAAAGTTTTGTTGTTTTGAAATTTAAATAGTTGAAACCTTAATGTTTTGAAAAAGGTTTCAAAACTTGCCCTCAAGTTTTGGAATTTAAAAGTTGATTAAAAGTTTAATTAGGAATGTTAAATTCTAAAACATCTAAGTAATTTTGAAAAGGTTCAAATCACACCCTTATGGTTTTATTAATTAATTAAGGTGTATAATTAAAAGAGATTTAATAAATCCATTAAAGTTTAGGTTAACCATTTAATAGAATTAAAAGTGTAATTGTTAAAGTTAACCACATAGTATTTTAAAAGTTATAAAATACACCCTATACTATATATAACATTAAAAGTCTAACATTATATATATGTATAACTAGAAGTCAGTCTTACCGTTAGTAGGCCTCATTCACGAAGCTGGTCTATAAGGGGTGTTTAAGGAAATTGCCTATAAAATGGCGATTGAATGGGTATCCACTCTTACCCACCGCACTCTTGACTAGTGGAGGGTCGTTAGCCGAACGGGTAGGATAGGACGAAACCTTCCATTATAAGTATAATGAATTATCAAGTAACTAAATGTTTTATAAAATTCCCAATCTTAGTTACTTAGGCAAAAGTGAATTGATGCAATTCCATGAAATTACACTTTGTGCCCTTGCGAAGACGTTAGTGGAGCGTGTGTGGTTAACCGGCACACTAAATGGGTCTAAGCAAAGGTAGCAAAGGGTGACTCAATGTTTGTCATAGTTCGGTGGAGCGTGTGTGGTTTACCGGCACATCGAATAGGTGATTGTAACATGTGAGGGCACCATGTAAGTTTGCATGGTTATTCACACCCGCTTTGTGATCCTCGGCATCCCAGTCACAAACAAGAGGGGCATATCGAGATTTAAACATGCCATTGAAAGTTCAATGAATCTCAAAGGATCTAGGAGTTTTCATAGATTTAAAACTTAAATTCTTTTTCGTTTTCTCATGGTGGAAATTAGTGAATCGTTATGCACTTACCTTCAAATATTCTGCAATTAGGGTTACGGCATCCCTCTCCCGAGTTGTAGAATATTGTGTTGGGTCCTAGCCTTAGTATTTCATTTGGGTGATTTACTAAGGATTTAATCTATCAACTAACTTGAATTCGTTTTCTCCGGTTTTATAGATGTCAAAGTTCGACAACTATGGTATTCCCAAATCCCGTGGAACAAGCATTCCACATGAAGATGATATTCCACGATTCGATCGAGGATCAAGAAATCATGCTTCACTTCCTCCTCCTCCTCCAATTATTCTCCCTAACCCACAAGATTGTAAAATTGAAAGGTTCAATATCACTCAAGCCCTTTTGGCAAGTAAACATAAAGAAGGAAAGTCGGTGTGTGCACACGTCCTAGGGATGAAGTCGCGCATTGATAGACTAAGAATGATGGGATCCGTTGTTAGTGAAGAGATGGCTGTTGATTGGGTTCTTAAGTCATTTCCCAACTCATATAGTGAGTTCGTAAGAGAGTACTATATGACGAAACGCAACGTGACCCTTATAGATCTCACCTATATGCTTATTGCTGCTGAATCTGCAATGATTTGGCGCAATAGAAAAGCAAAGTTGATTGGTGAATCTGCCTTCAAGACCTCTATGGATATAGACAATGGCAATGAAAGACATGCAATGATCAAAAAGTTTGATCATAAGAGAAAGGCGATGTCTGAAGTAGTTGCATGTCCTGTTCCAAAAGAGTCAATTTGCTTTTATTGCCAAGAGAAGGGGCATTGGAGACGAAGTTGCCCTAATTACCTAAGAGATCTAAGAGATGGGAGAGTCAAAGGTATGACCGCGCTTTAGGTAAAAATCCACTATCTAACTCCATTAAGTTCCTATTCATTGATTCTTAATACATGATGTAATAAGATTACATTTGAGTGTTTTGTAGGGTCGGTGAAAAGAAAGGAAGCTTGATAAGAGAGCAAGATGAATCTAATCACAAGAGATGGATCTCGATCGCATGGACTTGAAGATTAGATTTTGAGCTTAGAAAGTTATGATAGAGTTGTTAGAAATTTTCTTTTGTACATAGTTTTCAATGGATTTTGCATTGTAAGGACAAATGTTTTCCGCTGCTTTTATAAATAAAAATAAATTTTCGTTTGACTTATTTATTTGTTTATTTCCTTGCAATGAAATCGTTATGAAAATTGGTGTTTGAATATTTCTGCAACAAATGGATATGATCCTTATTTATGGTGTTTATGGAAAAATCGCGAATTTACCAAATAGGGAGAGTTTCTCATCGCCCAAAGTTTCAATTGGACAGAAATTTGGAATCATGCAACTTGGTTGCACGATGAATGAGAAATTTCATATTTGGAAATTAGAGAAATTCATTGACAAAGTGTCAAGTGAAGGACTAGGAGATCGAGTACACAAAGTTGTGTGTTAATCAAGTTCACCATAAGAGTAACAAAGATATTCGTCATGATTTACTAAAAGGCTTAGTAAATATGATTATACTTACAAGATTAAGTGCAATTCTAAATTGATTAAAGGGTTTAGATCAATAGTAGAACGAATAAGAAGAATCATATAGGCAGAAAGATAAAAGTTTCTCCATTCTAAGAAGATGGGAGAGTACCTTTTATGCTTTATGATAGGTCTTAATGATTAAGAACCATATCTCAATTGATCCTCTAAGTGAGTCTTAGTACAATTGTATGTCTAATAAGAGGAATAAAGAATTGAAGAAATGGTTAAATCAATAAGTCAATCATACTTCGTTCCAATAACAAGTCTTAAAGTTAAGATTATGACATTGAGTGAAAGGTATTAAGAAGGTTTGTAACCTTCATTAAATGTGGAAAGTTGTGATGTCTTGGATAAGACAAAGACCAACTAGGACCAATTTATGAAGTGTTTTGATAAGAGCTACACTAACTCTTGAATATTTATTTGTCAAGAAATGTGTTGACAAGAGAATAGTATATGTCAAGGAGTCAGTGGGAGTCTTAATAGTCTTGAAAGGTTTCAAGAACAAATCAAATAGACCTTATCGATCATCACTAGCACACGAGTTGAGGTTTGCAACCTATCGTATTGACATTATTTTGATTATGTGCTGTTCCAATTGAGTTAATTATGCATATGAGTTCTATGAGTTCTCATCTTGAATGCATAAAAGGCAAGGCACCTTAATCAATGAAAGGTACATTGATAAGAAAGGGTGAGATGCTTAACTACTTGGAAGACGTGGTGGGCAGCTGTGCTACCATGAGGCAAGAAATCAAGATTAAGAAAGTTCGATCCATAAGAGTTTGAATTTGTCGTAAACCTTGGTTTTGACAAATTCACATGGATAGGAACATTTACACCGTTTAAAATCTAAGTGTCATAAGATTTCCTCCTTCATGAAAATGATTGTGAGGAAATGATTTCACTAAGACAGATTTTAAGAAGATAGTGATTGTAAAATTGCATTCTCGAATTCAATTATGGTTACGGCATCCCTTTCCATAATTTGAATTGTGAGGTTTGGCAATTAGTCTTAATTGTTTAGACACACATATGGACTATCAAAGGCAAATGTGTATAAGTTCAAGAAACCTTGATAAAAGATTATCAAAGCACTATGTATTAGAAACATGGACTCAAGAAATTCAATAGGTATTGTCTTTCTGGAAGTTAAGATGTTTAAGAATACATGTCGAAGCTAGTGGGAGCATAAGTGATATGTGTTATAATAATCATCAAGATAGTGGGAGCATAAAAGTTATGATTGTATGATTATTAAGGAAAGTATTGCAAGGTTAGCAATATTAATTATAGAAAACAAGAGTCATACTTTGCAAAGTCGCAATAGTTGAAGAGTTGTTTTGCTATAATTAAGGGAGAGAATATTATGCTTCATTTCAAATCTAAAGGATTAGGTTGTTAATAAATTTAGTCAAAGGTTCATAATGTGTTCTTAAAATTTCGATTATGATTACGGCATCCCTTTTCACAATTCGAATTTTGAGAACATAGCAAATAAAACATTATGCATCGTGTCCCATACGCTTCGGGTATAGGATCGCTTGCAAATGCTTTAATGTTTGACCATTCTAAAATTTTCCAAATGTTGAGCGCATTTAGAGGGAAAAGGGACTAGAATTGGTTTTGACTAAAATAATTAAACAACTATCAAAGGACAATCCAAGTTCGACGAAGATTGGTCGCTTGTGAGTAGTTGGAAGTATGGTATTGGAAAATATGGAAATGTTTCCATATTGGATAGACCATATCGACATCATTACGAATAGATAAGATTTTATTAAGAATGAGTTGTCATATGGAACATATGGAAGTGTGTCCATATTGGGAATTGAATATTGAGAAATCTATGACCAGATTAGAAACTTATATGCAAAAGGGTGTTCAAAGAAAGTACTTTGAGTGAGAGACATCACATCTATGGAATTGTCTTGTAACAATCTCCGATAGAAGACTTTGTAATATCATTGGCAATGTATTTGTGACTTTGGTGCAGTGACATTACGAAAGGATAGTTGCATAGAATGTTAGAATCTAGCATATTCTATAAGTAGCAAGAATTTGATATTCTTTCACTTATGAAAAAGGATTTGGAGTTGTGAAATGAGAAGGATTGGAAATGTGTTCAATGTAATCTATTTCACAAAGTAAGAACCATAGGTAAACATTGTGTGCATGCTAGGAGCATGAGACAAGTGTTACAATTCAAGTAAGAAGTTGATTACCCGAAATGACAAATAATGAGTAATCAATATGGTGATAAATAAAAGGTGTTTTATTTATGCTCAAAGGGTTGAGGCCATATGGGATTAGTATTATTCTTGTGTTTCACATTTGCATGTTTTGACTTCCAGAATAATTGAGTTTATTAAGAATAATCGAATTATTCAAACGGGCCACAGTCGTTCATATGTTGGAAGTAGGTATGAATGAAGACTGTCGTGAATTGGTGTGTGGATTGTCTAAAAGAGTATTAGACATAAGCAAATGTTTGCTGCAACGTTCATGAGTGCTTATGAATATGATTTGAGCATTGGATTAAACCCACGCTCACTTGGATCACTCCATGGATTGTATCACGAGTGATTAGTGAGACGATAACATCTTATATTCTTGAAACCGAGATGTGTGAGTTGTATCTTGCAAATCGGTTGCACATTGATAATATGTAAACGCACTAGTAACTTGGTGTTATAAAACATATTGTTGTGTGTGATTCGGTGCGTGAGTACAAGCAAGCATTGTATCAAAGTTTATCCGTTCCTTTTATCCAAAGTAGGATAAAAGCGATATCTTTGGGCCCCTCGATGGTTTAGTGATGACAAACGTAAATGCTCGGCCGGGCTAGGGCTAATTTGATTTGTTCAATTAGTCAGTCGTCATAAATCGGGAATCGAGATATAGTACAAAGAGAATGATTTGAAATCATATCTCATATGATATCTAGAATGGAGGAATATATGATCCCTTATCTAAGGACACGCGTATTTGATATGATCAGAGTTGACAGCGGCTTTGGAAAGCTACGATTGCAGATCGGGATCCGAAGTCATACGCAGAATAGTTATTAGACTTATCCAAGTGGGAGACTGTTGGATTAGTGTCTAAGTCCATAACTATTTTGGTATGTACTTGACCCGATGGTGCATGGTCCTTTTGGGTTGCCTTCACCAAAGCAACTTGATTGGAGAAATAAATAGAGAGAGAGGATAATATGATTTATTAATATGTTATAAGAATAATATATTAAAGGAGAAATCATATTTGTTTAATTAATATTGGTCAATAATTAGTTAAGAATTAGTTTTGTGATCAAATGTAATTAATTAAACTATAGGGGCTGAATTGTAATTATGTGATAGTTACAAAATAAGGTAAGGATTATCTTATAAGTATGGTGAACGAATTTAAGGTTGGAAAGCCTTAGAATTCGAGTATGATAAGGATTCAAGGATTATCTTATTGGTTGCTTAATGGATAATCAACTAGATAAGGATAATGACTGAAAACCCTATCTCTACACCTATATAAACACCCCTAGGGTTATGAATTCGGGGATCCCTTCCCAAGAAGTCCTAGATACGAATTCTAACCTCCCTCCTCTCTCTTTATACCTTCTCCACTTGCTTATGGTGTTTGTAAGCCATTAGAGGAGTGACACTTGTGACTCTCAGCTTTCCAAGGTCAATTCAAGGAGGAATTGGATTGTTATTGCTATATAACAATCAAGGTATGTTCTTAAACCTATTTACATGTGAATTCTGATTTCCATATGCTAGAATTAGGGTTCAAGTCTTGGATTCAAAGTATGTACAATAGAGAAACCTAGATCCAAGCTTTAGGGTTTGTATGAGCACATAGGATGTCTTATGACCAAAACCCATCAATGCCTCCATAGCTGCTCCATCACAGAGTGTGAGATCAGTTGGTCTTTGGAACCCAGTCCATTTTGAAACTGGGTCGACCGTTACCGTGTACGCAAGGTACTCTCTCCCATGACATGTCCTGCTTATCACAAACAGAAGATGAAGAAATGTTAGAATCATTAGACGATTTCGGAAATTGAACCTTTGGTACCCATCTGTAGTTGCGTTTAACCCATTTCTTGTTCGGGCAGTTGGGTGCCTCGACACTTGATTTTGAACTTGAAGTCGATCTTCGAGATGACTTTGATCTAACTGATCTTGGTTTCACTGGAGCATCTCTTGGATTGGACTTCTTGGCCGGGATTCCCTTCTTGACTTTGGGATTTTGATTCTTATTCCAGTCACCATTGTTTGAACGTGGCCTCGAAGGGTTTCTTTTGGAAAAGCTCCCGCTTTGTGCGTTCTGCCAGCCTTGTGCATAGTAGGGAACATATGCGCGATTTGGACAATTTTTGGCAATGTGTCCAGGCGTTCCACAGTGAAAACATGTCTTTTTCTTCATGTAGGAATTGTTTCTTCCTGTCCCTGGTGGCATGTATGTGCCTATTCTCTAATTGTTCCCACAAGAACACTTGCAATATGCACTTTGTTTCGCTTGTTTTGGTGGCCTGTATTTACCAACAACAGGTTGATTAGTAGCAACTGAGTTAGAAACAATAGAATTAGAGTTCAAGGAGTCATTAGTTTGACAATCAGTATAATTTGCAGAACTAGAATTAGTTATGATCTCCTTTTTCTCATCCTCTACTACTTTACCCGCATATATAATTCCACAGAAGGGTAAAAGACCATTTTACCACTCCCTGACCCAAAAGTCCAAAGGTTGACCAAAACCCTAAAAGTCAACAAAGTCAACAGAAGGCGGTACGCGACACGTACCTTCTCTGTATGTGGGGCGTACGCCAGCAAACCACAATCGGGGCTTCAACCCCTTACGCTGCGCGTACTGGGTGTTACGCCCAGCGTAAGTCCCAGTTCAGCCATTTCTTAGATTTTGGTCTTAAACGATTAAGACACTCCTTCAACTTCCAAATCTGACTCTCTTACAACCTCTTAATCCATAAAGTCGGAACCTTTAATCCTTTGCATGGCTGTAAAGGTCCCTACACCCTCAAACCTCTTTCCTTTTCCCTCCAAAGGTCTAGATCTCATGCATGGCTCTATCTTTACGTCCGAGTTTGCATTTTTATGAACATACAACACTTATAGACAAGGAATATGATAGATCTAGGCCAATGGAGACCATTTTTTCATAAAGTCTCCATCTTGGGACCAAAAACCCTAGAAATTGGTCCAAGAATCACATAACTCAAATAACAAGGCAAGGTTTGAGCTTTTTACCTCAGGAAGAACTTCCAACCTCTGAAAAGCTCAGATCTACTCTTTCCCATAAGCTTCTAGCCTCCAAAATGACCTCTTCTTTCCATCCACCACCTTGAAACGACACTAGAAGCTTAGAACACCAACACACTTGCTAAAAACGAAGGGACTCACTCTATTAGGGTTTTTCTCTCTGGAATGGAGGCTGAGGTTGTAGCCATAGCATTCCTTTTATAGTGCTCAAGCCCCAAATTAGGGTTTACATCTGGACACATTACGCCCGGCGTAACCTAGGTACGCCCAGCGTACCCAGGCGAGTCCGCGTCAAAACAAGCGCTCAAGTACGCGCAACGTACTCCTTAGTACGCCCAGCGTACTCACAAGTCTAACACATACATAAAGGACTTAACTTGACAACTTGGGAAAGGAGAAGGATTAAATAGCTTTACCTATATTTCAGGATGTTATAGCGAAAGCCATGCTCAAGTACCGAAGAAAAAGGCCAATATTCATAAAAATCCAAAACAGGTGGCAGAACGAAAAGACCAACGTAACCTGAGATACAAGAAGAATCTCTCAGAAAGAAAACAGTTTTGGCAATCCCAGAATCCTCATTACGTTAGGTACAAAAAGATAAATAAGTCACGAGGAGAACCAAGAGCCAACCGAAAGGAGAGTTCCGGGCATCAGAATGTAAACAACCGAAATGGTAACTTCGGTCCTCATGGGAATAACAACCGAAAGGAAGGTTTCGGTCCTCAACATGTAAGCAACTGAAAGGAAGGTTTCGGTCCTCAACACAATAGCAACCGAAAGGATGGGTTCGGTCCCAGATACAATTATCAGAAGAAACGAAGGGAAGAAATTCTTCATACTCAACCAAGGAAGAACCATAATCAACGATCTAATCTTGCTTCTAAATCTCATTCTTCTCATTCTTCTTCTAATTCTCATTCATCTAAAGATTCAAAAGGGAAAGGAAAGCCCTTGCCAGAAGACGATAGATGCCCAAAAGAAACCCAAAATCATGCAGACGTCAAAACCACAAATCCTACGTCTAAATCAAATGAGTCCAAGTCAAACAAAATCAAAGTTTTTACAGTAAAAAGAAAAGATGAAACAAATCTAATAAAAAGAACTTATCTGGTTGATGTTTCTCTTACTATTCCTTGTGCTGTAGAAGGCTCACAAGGACCCAAGAAACTTTGGGTTCCTAAATATGCTTAATATTTTGCAGGTTATTCGCGACGAGAAGTTTGAAGAATAATGGTACATTGATAGTGGCTGGTCGCGTCACATGATAGGAAGAAGGGAAGAACTGAGGTAGTTTTGGTCTCTCAAGGATGGTGAAACGGTGAAGTATGGAAATAATTCTTTTGGAACTATCAAAGGCTATGGAATGATTACTGTAACACCCAAAGTTTTGAAGGCCAAGAAAGGAAAGAAAACCCTAACTTTAAAGGGGGACTCGGCGAGTCCAAGGAGGAACTCGGCGAGTCCAAGCGGGATCCGGGTCGAGGAGTAAGTGACCGACTCGGCGATTCGGCCAAGGAGACTCGGCGAGTCAGGTCTGTTCGAGGAAAACCCTAAATTAAGGACTCGAGGCCTATTTAAGCGCCTCATTCTCTTCCCTAGGGTTCCTTTACTGCCTCTTTAACCCAGAATGCCAAACCCTAGCCGCCATATCCATTGATTGAGCCAATTGTTGCCTTGAGGAGTGCATTAAAGCTTGGAGAAGGAAGAAGGATCTTGGAGGTGTAGGGAGGGGGCTATAGATCTGAGGTTGGGAAGATATTTCTGATCATCTGAAGGTATTAATTCATTTCCCCTTCCTTTAGATCTATTTTGGTTGTGAGTTTTGGGGCTTTTAGCCATGAGTAGTGATCCATTTGAGTTAGATGCTGGATCTGGAGTTGCTACTTCAGATCTAAGTATATATTGGTCTTGGAAAGCATAAAGTTTCATCCCTTGAGTTGATTATGGAGCCTCTTTGCTTTAAACCCTAGTGTATGGTGTATTTTTCCTAGATCTCCTTCTCTACACGTAAAGTTTGCAACTTTACGTGAGGAATAGGCTTGGGAAGGGTAGATCTACAGTTTGTAGTCCATGCATGACTCAAAAGTCCTCTGCATGTATAGAGATCTGAATGGACTCGGCGAGTCCTTTAAGTGGACTCGGGGAGTAGCATGAAGATTCGGAGTAACTCGACGAGTGGGATGAACAGCTCGTCGAGTCAGATGAAGTTGGCCAGGAACTCGACGAGTTGGATGAACAACTCGGCGAGTCTGTTGAAGGTTGTCTTGGACTCGGCGAGTCTGTTCTTGGACTCGGCGATTCAGGTCGCGAAACCCCAAACCCTTCAAGTTGAGACTCGAATCAGTGAGTCGAATGGAGACTCGGTGAGTTGGACAGGTCAGGACTCGGAAATCGGTAGACTCGGCGAGTCGAGTCGCGAATAGAAGGACTCTGAACATATGAACTCAACGAGTCAATAGGGTGACTCGGCGAGTAGGGTTGATGTGACATCCCCATTTTTACGGCCAGAAAAGACCGATTTTGTTTATGCTTTATAAAAATCAGAGTACTTCTTTAGTAAAAGTGTCGCGGAATTTGTCCCCAGAAAAACATGATAAATACGTTATTAAAACATTTTCGAAGAAACGTATTTTATTCATTTTAAAACGTTTGGGATGTCATCGTCAATACAGGAACATAAGCATAAACAGAACTTACATTCATTTACACTAATGATTTACATCTCCTTTATTCCCTCAGTGAATTATGTCTTCGTATCGATACCTGTGATACAAAGAAAACTGAGTGGGTCAAGCTTGGGAGCCTGGTGAGCATATAGGGTTTTCAACCCACAATAATACATTTATTATATTCAATTATCAACAATCAACCCAAATACCCATCCCCATTATCTTCTTTAAGGTTTTACCCTAAGAATCGATTATACTTTCTTCATTCATTCCTAAGGGTTTACCTGAGGAACTGGCACACAGTCCATTTGCTACCACGGTTCATACAATAGGTACTATGTCCCATAGTCACCAGGGTTCATACAATTGGCACTACGTCTCATAGTCACCAGGGCTCACACAATAGGCACTACGTCTCATAGTCACCTGGGTTCATACAATTGGCACTACGTCTCTTAGTCACCAGGGCTCACACAATAGGCACTACGTCTCATAGTCACCTGGGTTCATACAATTGGCACTACGTCTCATAGTCACCAGGGCTCACACAATAGGCACTACGTCTCATAGTCACCTGGGTTCATACAATTGGCACTACGTCTCATAGTCAGCAGGGCTCACACAATAGGCACTACGTCTCATAGTCACCTGGGTTCATACAATTGGCACTACGTCTCTTAGTCACCAGGGCTCACACAATAGGCACTACGTCTCATAGTCACCTGGGTTCATACAATTGGCACTACGTCTCATAGTCACCAGGGCTCACACAATAGGCACTACGTCTCATAGTCACCTGGGTTCATACAATTGGCACTACGTCTCATAGTCACCAGGGCTCACACAATAGGCACATCGTCACCAAGGTTTATCAAATAGGCACAAAGTCGCATCGTCACCAACTATTCCATCTACCCATGTTCTACCCAACATTTTTGTAGATATAAATACAAACACAATTTGAATCATTTAACACCCGTATAGAAACATCAATTCCAAATCCCTCTCAAATAGATATATAACACCTAGCACGTATTTCATAGCTAATACTTTATATTTATGTATTAGAAGAAAGTGCTATGCCCTCACGCATATAAACAACAATATATATATGTATACACATAACACGTATTTTATAAAATACTTCATATTTATGTGTAAGATGAAAGTGACTATACACTCACTTGCTCAGAAGATGATCCGACAGCACTACGGCTTGCAGATGTAGCGCCTCTCCGCAGATCTGGTAGATCTTCACAAAAACCGGGCTCCTCGCGGGCAGGGCTTCGGCTCGGGAATAACGCTCTTCGGGATTCTCGGGGCTTCGGATCTCGCTTCGGGGCTCGGGAATAATACCGGGGCTTCGGGGTATAAATGGTACGCAAATCGAGGCAAAAAATGAGAGAAGATGAAGAATTTGTAAAAGAAAAGAAGGTGGCCTCGCATCCCCTTTTATAGTTGCTGACCCTCGCACGTACGCGGGGCGTACGAGGCTACGCGGGGCGTACGCCTCGGTGGTCGTCAGCGCTTACGTCACCGGTCCGACTACGTCATCGCTTACGACTCACTACTCCGTAGAACTCAAGTGCCCTATGCTATACGCGGGGCGTACAGCAGTACGCGCTGCGTACTTCGGATAGACCGCCTCGCTTCTCTTCGGATAATATCGGAGTTTAAATTAAAATAAATATTAAATATTTATTAAAACTTCAAAAATTCATATCTCCTTCATACGAACTCCGTTTTCGACGTTCTTTATATCCACGCGAAGGTGAGACTACGCTCTACAACTTTCGTTTAGACTCCGTCGGCTAATTTTGACTTTTATTTTTATTAATTATTTTTAGAAGGCTCGGACAGGAAAACTTCGTTATTAAATCATAACTTCTTCGTCCGACGTCCGTTCTCGCCTATCTTTTCATCGTTTCGCTACTAACAACGAGATCTTCGATTCTCATTTAGATTATTTCGGCTAGAAATCGCTCGATCTCAAATCGAGTATTCGGGCTGCATACTGCCACGTCAAAACTTCAGAAAATCATGACTTCATCATACGAAGTCAGATTTGGGCGTTCCTTTTACGCTCGCTCTCGGTTTAACGAAATCTACGACTTTCGTTTAGATCGCTAAGGCTAAATATCGCTCTATCTTGAATTCATGATTTACGTCACTCGGCGTCGTGCCGGTTCCGTCGCGAAACTTCGACAGGTCATAACTTCTTCGTTATAACTCGGATTTCGGCGTTCTTAATATGCACGGAAACCTTGTAATTTATACTACAACTTGGTTAAGAGTAATCCTTCTAAATGATCTTCCATCAAAAAGTCATTTTTGACGCCTATCGTCTCTAAATTGACTAGCCCTAATCTACGGGCGTTACAGTTGACTTGGAAGGTTGACTTTGACCAGGACTTTGACCTTGACCAGAGTTGATTTGGTTGTCTTTCGGGGGTTAGTTAGACTCAGTGTTGCATTGATATTGGTAGCTCGGAGAGTGAGTGGAGCAGGAGTTCAGACAGTTGCCGGGCAGCAGCTAGTGGGTTCATCAGCCAGTTCAGCCAGTGCAGGTGAGTTTCCCTTTGTATGAATTGGTCTACGGCCACAATGCCGGCCCATGTAGTTACGAGTAGAAGACCCGGGGGTTATCCCTAGGCACAATATGCTAGTATGATATTCGGGATGAGGTCCAATGATAGAGGGCGGGTGCCCAAGGAATGGTTTATGTGATAGTTTATACTTGTTGTCTGTGTGATACTTGTATGTGCCTGGTAGGGAGGTGAGTGTGGGCGAGGTCCCGTATCTCACCAATAGTAGAGTGTGGATGGTGTTCCATATCTCAGTAGCAGCAGATCAGGGGCGAGGCCCAAGTTAGGGAAGGATTGAGGATGGGCTGGGCCCGTACCTCACTATCAGCAGGAGTATGGACGGGGTTCCATGACTCATCAGTAGCAGGACAGGGGCGGGGCCCAGAGATAGGCGAGGCCTTAGGACAAGATCCGTTAGTATGTGTTTAGCTTATGTAATGTGATGTGATATGTTTATGTGCTATTATATGTTAGTGGGAGAGGCCCTGTGACAGGCGAGGCCTAAGTGAAACAGATCTGTATCCGAGCGGGGATCGAAGCCAGGCGGGGCCTGGAGCGGCGGGGCTGTTATAGCGGGCGAGGCCCGAGGTAGGGGGCGAGGCCCAAGATAGCGGGCGTGGCCCAGTATGTGCAGTATGTGGTTATGCATGGTGTGTGGTAGGGTGGGGAGCTCACTAAGCTTCATGCTTACGGTTTTCAGTTTTGGTTTCAGGTACTTCCGGTAGCGGAGGGAAGAGCTCAGGGTGATCGCATGGCACACACCATAGATTAGACAGCCTGGGAATGTTTACTCTGATAACGAACATGTATTTTGGGAAACTAATACTCTGTTTATGTTTTGAAATGATGAATTTTCTTAAAGTAATGTTTTATTAAAATAAATTTTTAGTCTTGAATTTTGGGACGTTACAATTACAAATGGCGACTTCTCAATCAGAAAGGTTGCATACGTTGAAGGATTGTAGCACAACCTCATCAGTGCCACAGCTGGTAGGTGGGACCGGATTGATGGTCTCCTTTGATGACGAAGGATCAGATATTGTTGAAAAGAAGTCAAATAATATTCTGCTGAAGTCGAAGTGAAAGGGAGAAATGTACCCTTTAAATCTCAATCCGATTAGAGGGAAACCAGTTGTTTGCTTTCTAACAAAGGCACACTCAGACGAAAGTTGGTTATGGCATCGAAGGCTCCCTCATCTCAATTTTAAAGATATCAACAAGCTGGTACTTGGAGATCACGTTCGAGGCCTTCCAGTTCTCAAATTTGACAAAGAACATCTATGTGCAGCTTGTGAAATGGGAAAGCAAAGTCGACAAAGTCATCCTTCTATTATCAACACAAAGGTGATAGAACCATTAGAGCTATTACATATCGATCTATGTGGACCCTCCTCTATTGAAATCATTGGTGGAAACAAGTACATACTTGTCATCGTAGACCACTTCTCTTGCTTCACATGGGTATTTTTTTTGAAGAAAAAATCAGAGGCAACTCCCAAGCTCAAACTCTTCATAAAGCAAGTAGAGGTTCAACTACGAAAAGTGGTTTGTAACGTGAGAAGCGACAACGACTTGGAATTCAAGAACAAGGATTTCGAAGATTTTCTAGCTGAGAAGGGAACAACTCACAATTTTTCCGCTCCATATACTCCACAGCAGAATGGAATCGTCGAAAGGCGAAATCGTTCTCTGTGAGAAGCGGCTCGAACTATGCTGAGCTTCACTTCCTTGCCTTTATACTTCTGGGTTGATGCCATTGCTGCTGCTTGTTACACTTAGAATAGATCATATCTAAACAAGCGCTTCTCAATCACTCCTTATGATATCTTGAACAACCGCAAGCTTAACGTGAAGTTCTTTCACGTGCTCGGTTCAAGATGTTTCATTTTCAACTCAAAGAAGAATCGAAACAAGTTTGATGCTAAGGCCAATGAAGGGATCTTTCTGGGCTACTCCTTGCACTCTAAGGCTTATAGAGTTCTGAATAAAGGCTCAAAGAAGATTGAAGAAACACACTACGTCACTTTCGATGACAGTTATGTCAAGAAGTTGAAGACAACTGAAGGTGCAATGCAGGAAATCTTTCCAAAGTCTAGTCAAGTCACTATGCCTATTTCAAATCTTTTCGAGCAATATATGCTTCTCTTCGATGAACCAGAAAAAGCTATTGATTCTGAATCCAAGGCTGAATATAACAGAGTCTACAATTTGAAGCAAATTATTGACGATGTTGCCCAGAAGATGGCAGCTGAACAACCAAAGGCAACTGAAAGGCCTGACTCAAGCAAACCTTATGGTGACTGTTCTTCTATCCAGGGGGAGGGTTCATCTCTACCAAACAATTAGGGTTCATCATTTCAGGGGGAGAATCCATCATCACAGTCATCAAGTTCAACCAAAAGTCCAAATTAAGGGGAACGTTCTGATCCGAAAATTGAACTCGTGTCATCATTCGAGGAGGAGGATATGAATGCTAATGCTGATGATTTACAATCAGAATTTGAAGAAGAAATTAATGCAGAACTGAATCCCTCTTGTGATCCAAATTACCCTCCTCTCATTAAATGGATCAAAGACCATCCTCAAAGTCAAATCATTGGGGAATCTTATGAAAAGGTATTAACTCGATCACAACTGAAAGCGAAGCAAGTTGCATTATTCTCTCAAGTAGAATTTTGCATGTTCAACTCTTTCGTCTCCAAAGTTGAACCGAAGACGGTAAATTCAGCTCTTGATCATTCTGATTGGGTTCAAGCCATGCAAGACGAGCTGAACGAGTTTAAAGGAAACAAAGTATGGCGTTTAATTCCAACTCCAAAGGATGCTTCGCTTGTCGGTCTCAAATGGGTATTTAGAAATAAGATGGACAAGGAAGGGAATGTAATTTGCAACAAGGCCCGGTTGGTGGTGAAAGGATACTGTCAAGAGGAAGGAATAGATTATGAAGAGACCTTCGCTCCAGTTGCAAGATTAGAGTCAGTTCGAATCTTTCTCGCGTATTTTGCACACAAGAATTTTGAAGTCTATCAAATGGACGTGAAATGTGCCTTTCTCAACAGATAACTTGAAGAAGCTGTGTACGTAGAGCAACCGCCAGGCTTCGTGAACGAGAAGCATCCAGATCACTGCTATATTCTGGACAAAGCAGTATATGGCCTGAAGCAGGCTCCCAGAGCATGGTATGAAACCCTAACTCGATTCTTAAAAATGTCCAAATTTAAAAAAGGTTCGGTTGACCCAACCTTCTTTCGTAAGAGAAAAGGTAACCACCTTCTGATAGTCCAAATTTATGTTGATGACATCATCTTCGGCTCCACTAATCCCAGCCTAACAGCTGAATTCAGGAAGTTGATGGAAACTAAATTTGAGATGAGCTCAATGGTTCCAATTAACTTTTTCCTTGGCTTAAATATTAGACAGGGACCCGAATGCATTTTTATCAATCAGGAGGCATATACAAAGACGTTACTTTCCAAGTTTGGGATGTTAGGCGGTTCAAGGGTGAAGGTTCCTATGGCGTTTGGCACCAAGCTGACATCATCATTGGACAAACCGACTGCTGACATGACGCTTTATCGTCAGATGATTGGATCACTGATGTATCTTACAGCCAGCTAGCCGGACATTATGTTCTCAGTCTGCTATTGTGCTCGATTTCAAGCCAACCCACGCGAACCTCACATGCTGGAAGTGAAGAACATCTTTTGCTATCTAAAGCGAACCTCCTCTCTCGGTCTATGGTATCCAGCCAACTCATGATTTTTTGTCCAAGCATTCTCAGATGCTGACTTAGGAGGTTGTGAATTGGATCATAAAAGCACTACTGGAGGATGCCAATTTCTTGATGGTAAATTGGTTAGCTAGCAATCAAAGAAACAAACCTGTGTTTCTCTCTCCACGACTGAAGCTGAATATATAGTCACTGCCTCATGCGCATCTCAGGTCGTTTGGATACAAAGTTAGCTTAGGGACTATGGGCTGAACATGAAGAAGATCCCACTATGTTGCGACTCTGAAAGTGCAATTAGGATTTGTCATAATCCAGTGCAACACTCGAAGACAAAGCACATAGCACTGTGGTATCACTTCATCAAAGATCATGTGGAAGATGGTAACGTAGAGATTCATTTCATTAGGACCACTGGTCAATTAGCAGATATATTCACTAAGGCTTTACCTGAAGCAAGTTTCAATAAGATCTTACAAGGCCTAGGAATGATGGAAGCAGAATCAATACCAAAATCGTGTTCACTTCATTAAAGGTAAGAAGCGAAATAGAGCAAACGCTCGGTCTATTTCGGGTTCGGTTCACCTGGGAACTGAAATGAACCGAACGCTCAGTCTATTTCGGGTTCGGTCCTTCTGAACTCGTTCGCTTCTTTTTCATTAAAAGGAATTTTGGTTGTATTCTTTTGTATACTCTTTTTCATACTTATTTTTATGTTTTTCTTTTCATATGTTTTTTTTATATAAAATCCAAAAATAATTTTCTTTTTGTTTTCATTCTTCTTTCGAATTTTTTCACAAAATACAAAAATATTTTCCATTTTATTTCAATTTTATTATGTTTTTTCTTCGTATGAAAGATACTCTCAATGGTGGAGCTGCAACAGGTATAAATTCTTTTCATAAGACTAGTTCAGTGTCCCTAGATGCATGATGTTGCATGTTGACCAAAGACTCAAATGATTTTGAGTGAAGCCTTAATAATGTGATAGATACAAATCATGTTTTCCAAATTAGGTTGTTACATTCACTCTAATCGAGAGCTAACTTACTCTTCTCATATTGAGTTTAGAGTTTTCTGCTAGGTCCTACTTTTATAGCAAAGGTAGACTCGCTTCTTAAAACCACCTCCATCTTTTTTCTCCATTACACTTCATCTCATTCATGTAATCCTTGAGACTCTTAGCACTTACCACTGAGGTTTATGGTTACATAACATCTGCGTTTATGATCTTAGTTTCGTGCCACTACGTACTAAGTGAAACCCAAAAATTCATTACCCATAATGCATTGACGGTGAACAATTACTATGTTCTAGCTTTCACCATTGAAATCTCTTTTTATTTTGAGTGATCCTTTTGAATTGTCTATTACCAAGGCTTTTCTTCCCTAAGGATCCAGTTTTTTTTTTGTTTTTTTTTTTATTTTTTTTGAGATTTCTTTCTGAAAATTCAACAAGTCACTGAAAATATTTCTAACCTACTTGTTCAACAGGCCACACTGGTCTCACAAGTACTTCATTCTCTTTTGGTCTTATATCAAGTACCGAAATTTGAATTGAAGAGAAAGCCTCCTTTACAAGCCTCATATCTAAAAGATGCCTTTCATTGCTTCTTCAAAAGTCTTTGATCGTATTTTAACGGGAAACCACACCGACACTTTGAAGTCTCTCTTGACTTGAAAGGAAGAGATTTGTGCCCGGGATCTACTGTTTCATGTCTTAATTGACATCACAATATCCCATAAAGTTCGATTTATTTCTTTTTCATTCACCCTCTATGCACGAAAATATTTGATTTTTCAAAAGTCTGGTTCTATTTTATATATGAGCTAATTTTTATAGCTTGGGTTCTAAAAAGCATTATGGTGATTTTCAATCAATATAATAAGGGTGACGACGGTTCATGTAAATTATGTGGGTGACGTTTCAGATAATGCACAATGGATTAGTTAGCAATTATCCAATCGTTTCGTTGATTTGAAAAAGGTACTTTCTATGGAAAGGCACGTAAAAAGTGAAACGTCTTTTCTCTCTCATGCGTCATCATCGGGGTTGCCAACTGTCTACTCTCCATCGCATCAGGAAACGTTTCATAAAAGGACGAGATTTTAGCCAGATCTTTCTCTCTCATACTCTCACGTATAAAAGGGTTTTTCACGATCAACTTTACTATTTTACCACTCACAAATCTTCTAAAAGAAAAATGGCGATTTCTCTAACTATTCATCATCTTCTTCTCAAGCTTCATCAATGGCGGAATCCTTTTCTGTTCAAGATACCTCCATTCACTCCAACATTCTGACCATTAAGCCACAACAAAATCTCATCATTGATCTTACACCATTCATCTATGAACCCTACATGTTGTACGTGGTAGAATGCCTCAAATACTCTCCACTTGTCGATGCTCTTACAAAGGTGGAAGTTGTTCCCATGTCTTGCCTCTCTCACATTTATTCAACTGCTTATTATGACAAGGTTGCTGAGAGGATTCACTTTGACATTCACAATGAGAAGACCTCGATTTCCAAGAATCGCTTCTGTGCCCTACTTGGTCTTGCTCATGAACCCACTTTGGTAAACCCTGACTCCATCACTACTAGCCAACTATTCTCGATGTTCTACCAAATGGGGTACACTGAAACCCTAACCACTGTCATGAAATTCAAGAAGTCCTACCTTCCCCCACAATGGAACGGCCTCTTTACTCTCTTATTCAAGGGCCTCTCATAGCGTAGCACTGGATTAGATGGAGCAAGCAAGTCATTTATGACTATGCTTTATGGGTTGTACAATGGTGTACATCTGGACTTTGGGGCGGTCATATGGCAACAACTTGTTCAGAGTTTATACTCTTCTTCTCGCCATTCTGAGATTTCATGTTACAGGTACTGGTCAATTATCACAAAGCGGGTAATGGATCGTCTTCACATTCCAATCACGGCGAACTCCCTTCTCTCATCCATCACAACATTTCACACAACGAAGATTATCGTCACAGATCCTTCCAAGTTTTTCTTCATTGGATTGATTCCAGAAGCTATGTATGCTTGTGTGTCTGAGGCAAGTAATGTCATTCAAGAATACAAGAAGCTTCCCTCTTTGGGTCCAAGGGAACTCACTCCTGCTATGATTCGCTCTATAGAGGAAGCAGACAAGCCTGCAAAGTGGGGAAAGAAACCAGAAAAACAAAAGGATGTGAGGGTCATTAAACCAGCTAAGGGGCAAACCCCAAAGAAGCGAAAGTCAGACAAAGCTGCTCCTTCACAGCCTAAGCAGAAGAAGCTCAAAAAGCCAACCCGGAGACTTATTCTTCAATCCTCTAGTGATTCAAATTCCGAGTATGTTCATCCAGGAAACAAACCTCCTACTCTTATCGAATCAGAGAGCGAAAGCTCTGAAGAGGAGGTTTCGGCTCGTGGTGATACTCCACCTAGATCACCCACACCTGAGGTACCTGTTCGCTCCCCAGTTCCTTCCTCTCCACTTGCTTCTATTCCTATTTCCTTACCAACAACCTTCCCCGTTATCATATCCCAACTTACCTCTACCATTCCCATTCCCACTCCTCTCTTTTCTGAAGCAACAAAAACAACCACTACTGGAGTTCAAACCAACGTATCTAATACGGGGGTTTAGTCTTCAGTCCCAGAAACAACCAAACCATTATCTCCCACACCTTCAACCGAAACCAACACCGTGCTTGGTGGAGAAGACATGTAATTTGATTCCTTCTACTACAACCCTTATCGTGTTCAAAGTGATGAAGATGATGATGCTCCTATTACCAAAAAGCACATTAAGGAATTGAATGCCAAACTCGACACTCTCATGGCCTCTTCTTCCTCTCATCATCCATTTTCTGAAGCTGCTATTCAGGGCATGCTTGACTCCTTTGTCAAGGCTCATGATGCTTCTATTTCTAATGCCACATCATCTATTGAAGCCTCCACCAAAGTTTGCACAGAAGCGACCGAAAAAGTCGATAAACTAATTGAAAATGCTAATATTTTTCTTGAGTCTCTACAGGGAGCAGCTGAGTTGAACGCTTCTAAAGTGACCAACTCAATCACTAAACTCGAAGAAGCATTTGCTGTTGAGAAGCAACACTTTTCCACTCTTCGTCAAGATATTCAAAAAGACAATGTTGCATATTTATCTGCACTCAATGAACGTTTCACGAAGCTTCAAGAAGATCTTGCCATGGAGAACTCAGTCACGGATGAGCTTTCTCTCAGAACCACTCATCTCAAAACCAAAAATCTCCAACTTTCTTAGGCGAAGCACAAGGTCAATCAACTTCGCTTTGAAAGGGATGTCGTTAAAAGTTGTGTTTAAGACGTACACGCTTATCTGTCAAACATCATGGAAGCTCACGATCCAATTCTAACCATCTCTGTTCGCCGTCACCTTGCTGACAAGTTCCGTCCTGCCCTTGGGATGTTGAGTCGCATTGAAGGTGTTTTAGAGACTATGGTCCCTTCGAAACAAAGGGGAGAAGGACTAACATCTTCGTCTCAACCACTACCCAAGTCTCAACCTCGTCTTATGTGACAACCCGAAATTTCCATTCGGTCAAACCCTAAAAGTCAACCACTTCGTATCATAAATTAATGTCATTATTTCTTATTTTTAAGAAATATAAAGTTCGTTTGATTATTTTAAAATTATTTTTAAACGAACGGGTGAAAGAAAGTGTCGTCTCGGGTTTTGAATTTTAAAAACCGCAAACACTTCGCGTATTAGAAACACCCGACCAAACTTTTATGTTTTGGGTTGAGAAATCACCCAAAACCGTGAACTCATACCTATGTATGAGTTTACTCCCCAAGAAGTTAGTCATTTGTGTTTACTCCCCAAAAGTCAAAAGAGTAAACTCCAATAACTCTCTCAGGTATCATCCAAGATTTAATTCCAAATCTTCAATCTTGTAAGTGTTCTAACCATTTCAAGTTTGTAAAACACTTAATCTAGTGTTTGTGCATCTATTCATCCAATCATTTATGTATTTTGTCTAGATTTTCCAAAACACCAAGAACACCAAGAACACACACTAAGTGTTCTTGGCCTTTTAGCTCAAATCAAGCCTTCTAAGAGTAAGTGCTTCCATCCTTGAGTGATTTTAAGCTAGTATTACATTTATATGTCAAGAAATTATACCAAGAACACAAGGATTTAGGTGTTCACGGTCCAAGGAGATGCTTGGGCCGTAAACACCATAAAGGGCACCAAAGTGTGCCTAAGTCCTTATCTAAGCCCTAGTTTGATGTATAAGCCTTCATTGATATGTTTAAACCTTCCTTTGATGTGTCTAAGCCTTGAAAAACACCAAAATCCAACATTTATAGGCGTTTACAGTTTGGGGATCTCCCAAAACCGTAAACACCCTAAAGTATGTTTAAGTTGGTCATTTTCCTTCCTTAGGCTTAGAAACTAGAACATACACTTACCTAATTGTCTTAAGGACTTGAAAACATGGCAATACCCTTGTCCATAAGGGTTTATGGTAGTAACCCCAAAGGAAAATGCCATGAGGCCATAAACTCCTCAAAGGGGGTGTTTTGTTGCCCTGGTCCATTCCAAAGGCCAAACCACTTAGTAGAATTGCTTCAAAAGGCTTGCTAAACCACAAAACAACACCTAGTAATTAGGACTAGAGTTTACGACTGTAAACTCTAGAGTTTACTTCCGTAAACTCTTTGATTCATGACCATCAAAAGCGTAAACTCCAAGGGAGTTTACCCTTGAACCCTAAACACCCTAGCTTTGCTTTACCAACACTTGGATGCAATCCTTGTGATCTTTAACACTTGAAACAAAGTGTTTGCATGTTCTAGAGTGTCCTAACTTATTTTATTAGTTGTAATTTGGCTAATTAGTTATATATATGTTCATTATATGATAACTAGGCTCATGCATGTGTACAAGTCTTCATTTGTCACCTAGCACCATACCCGACACTTCAATCCAATCCACTCACCACAAGTGAGTTCATACCCCTTTAATTAACCTTTAAAATACTTTTAAATGTTTTAAATGATTTTATGCGGGGGGGAATACAAGTTGAATACTTATAGTTATTACATCAATCACATGTGATTAATAACTACAAAACCAATGATTTTATTACCGTTCAAACTGTTTATCAAACCGTTTTACTTCAAACTGCTTTACAAACTCTTTTACTTATCAAATAATTCTACTTATACTTTGTTATACTTATTATAAATTGCATGCCCGTATATGTATAGTCATATAAGCAATGTTTAAAAGGCTTAGGAAGGCCGTCCGCCCTGTTTCCTTTTCCTCGATTTGGATGTGGTCTGGTGGGATATCGGGTAGCCGTCCGAAGGTCGTTTCAATATTAATTATATATCATGTGTACATATATAGACATAAACGTGCTTCCATATTCATGGGTACTAGTTACATCATTAGTAAGTTACCATCGGGGTAACACAAGATCATACTTATACTATTGCTAGATCAATGAGTCAGTTCATTCATGAGTCAATACTTATTACTATGAGTACATATACAACTATACTGGAGGAAGAACATATGCAAATATACTAGGAGAAGAACATATACAACTATACTAGAGGAAGAACATATACAACTATACTAGGAGAAGAACATATACAACTATACTAGAGGAAGAACATATACAACTATACTAGAAAGAGAACATATACACCGATACTAGAACGAGTAACAATACATTACATATACATATATACATTGACAAAATTGTGATCCACTGTATCGGAGCATGCCTTAAATGTCATGGCCCGAGTTGTAGCCAGAGTCTCTTGGAGGGAGAGCGTGAGTTTGCGTATAGATCTATACTGGATTGACTATCCTATACCTTACTGCTAGCTACAGCAGGACCTGCAGGTCTGCGGGTGCCAAACGTCATTTCTTTTTACGACCATACCTTTGTCGTTGTTACCAGTCGATAGTATGGTACAATTAATCACATGATACCTTAATATAAATCCGGTTTAAGGTAGTTAGTACAACAGTAGTTCCTATAATACAACACTACAGTACTACAGTAATTTATCCTTTATATACATTTAGTGATCATCTCACTTAAACATTAATGTACAAACTATATTTTGTTAATGATAGTTAAACTTGGGAAAATTACACACTTTTATGATAAACGAACGTACAAAACAGTTACGCCTTGGTAGAAGGCTAATTTTAATAGAAAATATAGGTTTTTCTGAGAGATTCAAACTTTTACAAACACTTACAAACATTCACATACTTTTATGACCAATGTTTACAAACTCATACTTTAGAACCATGTTCAAACGTTTTGATACAAACACCGACACTAAAATACTTATGAACTCACCAGCCTAATGCTGATAAACTCTTTCAAAATAACTTGTATTCTTAGGTCGACAGTAGACAGGTACCGAGGCCAGCTTTTGAGAAGATGGAGCGCATCCAAGACTAATCTTATTATTTTGATTTACTTTTTGGTGTCTATAATTGTTCAGAACACTTGTATTAAAATTATATATTTGATGCAATGGATGATGTTGTTTGCTTATTTACTGTTATACTGTGTTGTGATACTTAACATGACATCCTCCGCCCCAGAACATTTCCTCCGTTCTTGGTTTTGGGGTGTGACAGATTGGTATCAGAGCATTGTTTATAGTGAATTGAGTATATCAACCCATAAAAGATATACTAACTATAAACCCATTTGGGATTAAGACACTCTGACCAAGAGTCTATACTTTAAATATTAAAATATTTAAGTAAGTATACTAGTCTGCATTCATACTAAAATCAGTGTCACAATGACAAGAACAAAAGTATTACGATTGTTAAATATCACAAGTGAGCTCGGGGATGTATGGTCAGTTCTGGGAATGGCATAGCCTGATCAACTATGCTGGTCCGAGGAGTGATTAGAATATGCCCTAGAATATGCTCATGAGCGACACCTTCAGGAAGTGGTTCGTCGAGTGGCAGACCTCAGGGTTTGCCCGAGGAATTCCCATCGCCGTTAGAAGATGTCTAGTACATCGTTGTCTTTTGGTTAAGGAATAGCCTTTAATATCTGTGCTCTAAGTAGCACTTGTCTGTAAAATATTCCTTACTTTCAGTACTCTAACTAGGAATCTAGGAACTGTCAAACTTTTCGTATGGTATGATGTAAGACCTACTGTTAGGTCGATTTTCCCTGAACTTATTACATCAGTAATACCAGTATTATTGACAACTACCTAATCTGTGGGAAAAATCTGTACACTTGTGTTTTCCTACTAATCTTCTTTGTTGTGATCTCAAACACTCATTCAACTGTTGGGCTATGGTTAGTTAGTCCATGTGTCACTCTCACCCTACCTACAATTGATTCTTACCACTTTGTTTATCTTTATAAACTTATAGCTGAAAGATGCCTCCTCATAAATCTCCTAGGAATAACCCTGCACCTCCACCTCCTCCTCCTTCAGTCATCCATATTGCAGCCCTGAATGCTGCCGTAGCTGCAGCAGTGGCAACTGCCATGGATCAGTATCACTCTACTGATGCCAGCAGAGGTGGAACCCCTGTTGACTCAATTCCTATTGAAATCCATGTGCGCTCGAGAGAGTGCTCCTACAAGGATTTCACCAACTGCAAGCCAAAGTCCTTTCATGGAACCGGCGGAGTCATTGCCCTCTCGCAATGGTTCGAGAAGACTGAAACAGTCTTCCAAATTTGTTTGTGCCCTGCGGCGAGCAAAGTCAAATATGTTGCATGCACCTTTGAAGGAAAAGCCCTGACGTGGTGGAACGGCCACGTTAAAGCGCTAACTCTCGTGGTGGCGAACGACATGGGTTGGGAAACCATGAAGGACCTCATGATAGAGGAATACTGCCCGAGGGGCGAAATCCAGAAATTGGAGTCGGAGCTGTGGAGCCTAACCACGAAGGGCTCCGACGTAGTCTCATATACCACCAGGTTCAGCAAACTGGTGGCCCTCTGCCCCAATATGGTTCCCACTGAAGGGAAAAAGATCGAGAGGTACATATGGGGGCTAGTGCCTCCGTATCAGGGGAATGTCCTATCATCAAAACCCGCTACCTTCGATAGTGCCAAGCGACTGGCACAGCGACTCATTGAGCATGGAGTCAAAACCCCAGCAGCAAAAAAAACCCTAGCCATCTCGGAACACTCCAAACCCGCTGACACTAAGCGGAAGTTCTGGGAGGAAAAGAAGAAGAAACAGCGAGATGCCAAAAAGCAGCAAATTGTGGCAGTACATGCCGCAATAACCCCTACTGCTGCTACTGCTCTGGTGGGGCATTATGCTGGAAATTTGCCTAAGTGCGGAAAATGCAACTACCACCACAACGGCCCCTGCCGTGAAATGCAGTGCTCTAACTGCAACAGGAAAGGACATACCGTCCGTTTCTGTAAATCCCCGGCGAGACCGATCACCCAAGTCCCCGGCTCTGGCGCGAGCCCGACCTGCTATGGATGTGGCGAGGCAGGCCACTATAAGAGGGACTGCCCCAAAGCGAAGAATGCTGGCGGAGCATGGGGTACTAGAAATAGGCCATGGGGAAGCAGTTGCTGACCCGACGGTGGTGACTGGTACGTTTCTCCTCGATAACTCCTATGCATGCATTCTGTTCGATAGTGGAGCGGAGCGAAGCTTCGTGAACCACAAATTTGCTCGCATGCTTAAACAACAACCTCACACACTTAAAGAACAATTCACAGTAGAAATGGCTAATGGAAAAACAGAAAGCACGAATAACATATACTTAGGTTGTACCCTAACTCTAGATAACTATTCATTCCCAATCGACCTTATGCCAGTCTCGATTAAAAGCTTCGACGTTATCATCGGCATGGATTGGTTTAGTCTTCATCGTGCCGACATCATGTGCTACGAGAAAGTAGTCCATCTAAACCACCCGTCTAACGAAACTCTTATCTTCTACGACGACAAACCCGGTG
Source organism: Lactuca sativa (assembly GCF_002870075.4). Taxonomy (NCBI): domain Eukaryota; kingdom Viridiplantae; phylum Streptophyta; class Magnoliopsida; order Asterales; family Asteraceae; genus Lactuca; species Lactuca sativa. Next base: position 195,411,666 of record NC_056624.2, read on the forward strand.
CAAGTCTTCGTATTATTTCAAGTATTCAAGCACAGAAGTATCTACGTAAAGAATACCATACATTCCTTGCTCACGTTGTCGATACGAGACTTGAATCGAAAGAACTAAAGAACATCCCAGTAGTGAGCGACTTTCCCGACATCTTCCCAGAAGAGCTACCAGGATTACCTCCGCAACGACAGGTCGAGTTCAGAATCGACTTAGTCCCAGGAGCTACCCTAGTAGCCAAGTCGCCCTACCGATTAGCACCAGCAGAGATGCAGGAACTATCTAGTCAACTTAACGAACTGCTCAGCAAGGGCTTTATAAGATCAAGTTTCTCACCTTGGGGAGCACCGGTCTTGTTCGTTAAGAAGAAAGACGGGTCATTCCGTATGTGCATCGACTACAGAGAACTCAACAAACTAACGGTCAAGAATCGTTACCCTCTACCTCGCATAGACGATCTATTTGACCAACTGCAAGGGGCGAACTACTTTTCCAAAATTGATCTAAGATCCGGATATCACCAGTTACGAGTGCTAGAGGAGGATGTTCCGAAGAGAGCCTTTCGAACTCGTTACGGACACTACGAGTTCGTGGTGATGCCATTCGGATTGACCAATGCGCCTGGAGTTTTTATGGATCTGATGAATCGAGTATGCCAACCTTACTTGGATCAGTTCGTCCTTGTCTTCATCGATGACATCCTGATCTACTCCCGAAGTAAGGAAGAGCATGACGATCATCTGCGACAAGTTCTAGGGACTTTACGAGCGGAGAAGCTCTATGCGAAGTTCTCTAAATGTGAATTTTGGATCCGAATAGTCGAATTCTTAGGACACGTGGTAAGCGAAGAGGGAATCCATGTGGACCCATCCAAAATAAAGGCCATTGAGAAATGGTCAGCACCGAAGACGCCTACAGAAATTCGTCAATTTCTAGGTCTCGCTGGCTACTACCGCAGGCTCATACAGAATTTCTCCCGAATTGCGAAACCTCTTACAACACTGACCCAGAAAGGCGTAGCCTTTGACTGGGAAGAGAAAAAACAGGAGAGAGCGTTCCAAACGCTCAAGTGAGCCTTGTGTACCGCACCAATACTATCCCTCCCCGAAGGGATAGAAGACTTCGTAGTCTATTGCGATGCATCAAATCAAGGGCTCGGGTGTGTTCTGATGCAGCGAGGTAAGGTCATCGTCTACGCCTCGAGACAGTTGAAGACACACAAAGTTAACTACACGACCCACGATCTTGAGCTAGGAGCAGTTGTGTTTGCTCTGAAGATCTGGAGACATTACTTGTACGGAACGAAAAGCACTATCTTTACCGACCACAAGAGTTTACAACACATATTTGATCAGAAGGAGCTCAACATGAGACAACGATGGTGGGTCGAGCTACTCAGTGACTACGAATGCGAAATTCGTTATCATCTGGGTAAAGTCAACGTAGTAGCGGACGCCTTAAGTTGGAAGGAATATTCTGGTCGAAGAGTCAAGTCGTTGTCAATGACAATCCATTCAAACTTGATTAAACAAATTCAGGCAGCCCAGCTTGAAGCCATGAAACCTGAAAACATGACAAGTGAATCCTTTAGAGGAATGGATAAAAATTTAGAAGCCAAGGGTGGCGGAGCTTTATATTTCATGAACCGGATCTGGACACCGGAACACGGTGGTTTCCAAGACTTGGTCATGACCGAGGCACACAACACTCGGTATTCCGTCCACCTAGGTTTAGATAAGATGTATCTGGATCTTAAAAAGCTATACTGGTGGCCTAATATGAAAGCAGAGATTGTTACCTTCGTAAGTAAATGCCTTACTTGCGCAAAGGTTAAGGTCGAGTACCAGAAGCCCTCCGGTTTATTACAACAACCAGATTTTCTAGAATGGAAGTGGGAGAGGATCACTATGGATTTCATAACCAAGTTGCCCAAGACAACGGGTGGACTTGATATCATATGGGTCATCGTCGATAGATTGACCAAGTCTGCACACTTCCTGCTTATCAAAGAAACTGACAAGATGGAGAAGCTTACGAGAACATACATTAGGGAAATCATACGACTACATGGTGTACCTATATCCATTATCTCCGATAGAGAGAGTAGGTTCACCTCCAGATTCTGGCAATCGCTACAACATTCCCTGGGAACAAGGCTGGACATGAGCACAGCCTACCATCCACAGACCGACGGACAAAGTGAGAGGACCATCCAAACACTGGAAGATATGTTGAGAGCCTGTGTGATTGACTTTGGAAAGGCATGGGATACTCACTTACCCCTTGTCGAGTTTTCCTACAATAACAGTTATCACACGAGCATCAAGGTTGCTCCCTTTGAAGCCCTCTATGGCCGAAAGTGCAGATCCCCTCTGTGCTGGGCTGAAGTGGGTGATACCTAATTAGCTAGGGGGCAAGTTTCTGACAGTACTCTCACAGGTCCGGAAATCATTCGGGAAACGACAGAGAAGATCGTTCAGATCCATGAACGATTGAAAGCCTCTGGAGACCGACAGAAGAGCTACGCGGATAAGCGAAGGAAACCTTTGGAGTTCCAGGTAGGAGACCGAGTCCTTCTTAAAGTCTCACCCTGGAAGGGCTTGATACGCTTTGGTAAGCGTGGGAAGCTAAATCCGAGATACATAGGGCCCTTCGAGATTCTCGTAAGAATCGGCCCTGTAGCTTACAAACTCAACCTACCAGACAAACTTCGTAACGTACATTCTACATTCCACGTATCTAACTTGAAAAAGTGTCTGTCCGACGAGACTCTTGTAATCCCACTTGACGAGATCGAGATCAACGAGAGCCTCAACTTCGTGGAAGAACCAGTAGAGGCCATGGACCGAGAAGTCAAGCAAACGAAGCAAAGTCGTATCCCGATTGTGAAGGTTCGCTGGAACGCCAAGCGAGGACCGGAATACACTTGGGAGCGTGAGGATCAGATGAAACTGAAATACCCTCATCTTTTTTGCTTAGTTGTTTGTAACTTTTTATTTGTTTAGACTTTAATTTCGGGACGAAATTCCCTTCAACAGGGGGATGATGTGACAACCCGAAATTTCCATTCGGTCAAACCCTAAAAGTCAACCACTTCGTATCATAAATTAATGTCATTATTTCTTATTTTTAAGAAATATAAAGTTCGTTTGATTATTTTAAAATTATTTTTAAACGAACGGGTGAAAGAAAGTGTCGTCTCGGGTTTTGAATTTTAAAAACCGCAAACACTTCGCGTATTAGAAACACCCGACCAAACTTTTATGTTTTGGGTTGAGAAATCACCCAAAACCGTGAACTCATACCTATGTATGAGTTTACTCCCCAAGAAGTTAGTCATTTGTGTTTACTCCCCAAAAGTCAAAAGAGTAAACTCCAATAACTCTCTCAGGTATCATCCAAGATTTAATTCCAAATCTTCAATCTTGTAAGTGTTCTAACCATTTCAAGTTTGTAAAACACTTAATCTAGTGTTTGTGCATCTATTCATCCAATCATTTATGTATTTTTTCTAGATTTTCCAAAACACCAAGAACACACACTAAGTGTTCTTGGCCTTTTAGCTCAAATCAAGCCTTCTAAGAGTAAGTGCTTCCATCCTTGAGTGATTTTAAGCTAGTATTACATTTATATGTCAAGAAATTATACCAAGAACACAAGGATTTAGGTGTTCACGGTCCAAGGAGATGCTTGGGCCGTAAACACCATAAAGGGCACCAAAGTGTGCCTAAGTCCTTATCTAAGCCCTAGTTTGATGTATAAGCCTTCCTTGATATGTTTAAACCTTCCTTTGATGTGTCTAAGCCTTGAAAAACACCAAAATCCAACATTTATAGGCGTTTACAGTTTGGGGATCTCCCAAAACCGTAAACACCCTAAAGTATGTTTAAGTTGGTCATTTTCCTTCCTTAGGCTTAGAAACTAGCACATACACTTACCTAATTGTCTTAAGGACTTGAAAACATGGCAATACCCTTGTCCATAAGGGTTTAAGGTAGTAAACCCAAAGGAAAATTCCATGAGGCCGTAAACTCCTCAAAGGGGGTGTTTTGTTGCCCTAGTCCATTCCAAAGGCCAAACCACTTAGTAGAATTGCTTCAAAAGGCTTGCTAAACCACAAAACAACACCTAGTCATTAGGACTAGAGTTTACAATTATAAACTCTAGAGTTTACTGCTGTAAACTCTTTGAGTCATGACCATCAAAACCGTAAACTCCAAGGGAGTTTACCCTTGAACCCTAAACACCCTAACTTTGCTTTACCAACACTTGGATGCAATCCTTGTGATCTTTAACACTTGAAACAAAGTGTTTGCATGTTCTAGAGTGTCCTAACTTATTTTATTAGTTGTAATTTGGCTAATTAGTTATATATATGTTCATTATATGATAACTAGGCTCGTGCGTGTGTACAAGTATTCATTTGTCACCTAGCACCGTACCCGACACTTCAATCCAATCCACTCACCACAAGTGAGTTCATACCCATTTAATTAACATTTGAAATACTTTTAAATTTTTTAAATGCTTTTATGGGGGGGGGGGAATACAAGTTGAATACTTATAGTTATTACATCAATCACATGTGATTAATAACTACAAAACCAATTATTTTATTATCGTTCAAACTGTTTATCAAACCGTTTTACTTCAAACTGCTTTACAAACTCTTTTACTTATCAAATAATTCTACTTAAACTTTGTTATACTTATTATAAATTGCATGCCCGTATATGTATAGTCATATAAGCAATGTTTAAAAGGCTTAGGAAGGCCGTCCGCCCTGTTTCCTTTTCCTCGATTTGGATGTGGTCTGGTGGGATATTGGGTAGCCGTCCGAAGGTCGTTTCAATATTAATTATATATCATGTGTACATATATAGACATAAACGTGCTTCCATATTCATGGGTACTAGTTACATCATTAGTAAGTTACCATCGGGGTAACACATGATCATACTTATACTATTGCTAGATCAATGAGTCAGTTCATTCATGAGTCAATACTTATTACTATGAGAACATATACATTACATTACTATGAGTACATATACAACTATACTAGAGGAAAAACATATACAACTATACTAGGAGAAGAACATATACAATTATACTAGAGGAAGAACATATACAACTATACTAGAGGAAGAACATATACAACTATACTAGAAAGAGAACATATACACCGATACTAGAACGAGTAACAATACATTACATATACATATATACATTGACAAAATTGTGATTCACTGTATCGGAGCATGCCTTAAATGTCATGGCCCGAGTTGTAGCCAGAGTCTCTTGGAGGGAGAGCGTGAGTTTGCGTATAGATCTATACTGGATTGACTATCCTATACCTTGCTGCTAGCTACAGCAGGACCTGCAGGTCTGCGGGTGCCAAACGTCATTTCTTTTTACGACCATACCTTTGTCGTTGTTACCAGTCGATAGTATGGTACAATTAATCACATGATACCTTAATATAAATTCGGTTTAAGGTATTTAGTACAACAGTAGTTCCTATAATACAACACTACAGTACTATAGTAGTTTATCCTTTATATACATTTAGTGATCATCTCACTTAAACATTAATGTACAAACTATATTTTGTTAATGATAGTTAAACTTGGGAAAATTACACACTTTTATGATAAACGAACGTACAAAACAGTTACGCCTTGGTAGAAGGCTAATTTTAATAGAAAATATAGGTTTTTCTGAGAGATTCAAACTTTTACAAACGCTTACAAACATTCACATACTTTTATGACCAATGTTTACAAACTCATACTTTAGAACCATGTTCAAACGTTTTGATACAAACACCGACACTAAAATACTTATGAACTCACCAGCCTAACGCTGATAAACTCTTTCAAAATAACTTGTATTCTCAGGTCGACAGTAGACAGGTACCGAGGCCAACTTTTGAGAAGATGGAGCGCATCCAAGACTCATCTTATTATTTTGATTTACTTTTTGGTGTCTATAACTGTTCAGAACAGTTTTATTAAAATTATATATTTAATGCAATGGATGATGTTGTTTGCTTATTTACTGTTATACTGTGTTGTGATACTTTACATGACGTCCTCCGCCCCCGAACATTTCCGCCGTTCTTGGTTTTGGGGTGTGACATCTTACTTCCTAGCCAGAACAAAAGAAGACTGAGCATGCTTCAGTTTCGGGTGTTAAAGCTAAAGGCAAAGGGACTATGGATGACAGTGATGAGGAAGAGGAGACAATCGACGAGGCCTTGAAGCGAAAGGCAAGGGAAAGGGAAATCGATCTTAATGCCAAAATTGTAAAAGAAGCTGAAGAAAGAGAAAGAAGATTAAAGGAGGCTCATGATCTCCTAGAAAGTAAGAAAACCCTCTTTTCCGTTTGGACTCTTGAGAAACTGATCAAAGAAGCCATTGATTCTCCTAGCACTCATTGGCTCGAGCCAGTAGTGTCTTTGGACTGTGAAAACACAAAGGACTCTCAATTTGATATTCCTATCACCCGAAAGGCATTTGTGTTTCACTGCTTTCTTCCCATTGCAGAAGTCCCACATCCAGATCCAAAGGTTGATCGTGAGCTCATCGATTACTACTTGGAGTTCGCTCAACCTCAATATCTCACTTGTAGTGCTCAAAAGATCATCACAGTTCGGGTCCTCAATCCTTAAGTAGCAGGAAAGTTCATCAACGTCAAGTTCAAAGTAACTAGAGGTTCGGCTTTGTCTGAGCATACCTTCTCTCTTGCTGATCTACCCAATCTTAATCCTCATGATTGGATTGTCCTGCACAACATTCTACTCTCCAACCTAGTTGAGTATGAGCCAATTATTGATCATCTTAAAAGATTGCTAGTCTTCTACGTTCTGGAGGTAGCTAAGATGGATCAAGAGATCGCTTCGATTCTCAGGAAGAAGCCCACTGTTTTGCCTGTGGGTTCTGCAAGTGATGTCAACAAGATGAAGATGGGAAAGATTGATCCAGTCTTGAACTCTGTGATGTTCACCAAACAGGATGGTAAGAAATGCATGTTTGCTTTAACTGATAAACATCTATTTACTACTTCGTGCCTAGAGTATGTACTGGGAATTATTCACAGATGCAAGCAGAATAGTGAAAGCGACAAGAAGTACTTCACTGATATGATAAGATGGTATATCCACTTTCACCATGTTCTTCTTGCCGTGATTCCATGTTTTTTCAAAGTGGTGAAGCGAACTGCTACTAATCAACCGAAGTGAAGATCTCGCCCCAATTGACGTAAAGGGGGAGATTGTTGGGATAATGATGTTGCGTCTTGCGCTCGTTCCTTTTTAGCCCAGTTTTGTAGCCGGTTTGGGCCTGTCCAACCGTGCATTATTTTATTCTAGGGTTTTAGTATTTAAGGTGCATGCATGCATCCTTAGTTAGTAACGCTTTTATTATTCTGATCATAGTATTGTAAAACCCTAGCTCGACTCTACATTGGAAGTTCTTTATCAAGCTCTTCTGAGGCGAGACAATGTTTGAATCATAAGCTTTCTATTGATTCTATATTGTGTTCTTTGTCGTGTTTGATTGAATATTTTGTTATTTGTTAATATACCTGTGAAAGATCTAAACGATCAAGAGATTTATTCTCATCAAATTCACAACTTACTGCCTGGGGTAGGATGTCCCCATGTGGCAATTTTAGTATGATCCCTAGCCCGGTTACTTTTTGGTTTGAAGCTCCATCCATGAATAATCTCCATTTTCCCAAATGTTCATCTTCTAGGAGTTGTTTAGCTTCAATGTCTACATTGTTTTGTAGATCATCACTAAAGTCAGCCACAAAGTCTGCTAATGCTTGTGACTTTTTGGCGAATCTTGGCTCATATTTGATGTCAAACGTGCTTAAATTAACTGACCATTTTTCCATCCTTCTTAACATTTCTAGTTTTCTCATCACATTCTTAATAGGATAATTATTTTTCACATGTATAGTATGTGTCTCGAAATAATGTCTTAATTTAGTAGAAGCGGTTACTAATGCAAGAATTAATTTTTCAAGATGAGAATACCTATTTTCAGGGTCCAAAAGACTTTTACTTACATATTAGATAGGACGTTGGTCTCCGTTAAGATCCTTGGCTTATACAGCACTTACCTCACTTGAGGATACCGAGAGGTAAAGGAGAAGTGGTTCTCCATTTGTAGGCTTCACCAACAGTGGCAAAAAACTTAAGTATCTTTTGAGTTCCGGAAAAGCTTCTTCGTGTTCTTTGGTCCATTCAAACTTCTTTTTCTTCTTCAAGATATCATAGAAGGGCTTACACCTTTCTGAGGATCTTGAAATGAACCTGTTGAGTGCTGCTACTCTTCCGGTTATCCTTTGGATGTCTTTTGTTGAAGATGGAGATTTCAGCTTGATGATTGCTTTGATCTGCTATGGGCTTGCTGCTATTCCTCTCTTGGTTACCATATACCAAAGGAACTTGCCCGACTTCATCCCAAAGTCGCATTCAGACGGATTCAACTTCATGTTCTATTCGTCTAGAATGTCAAAGGCTTCTTTGAGGTCCCCGAGATGATATTCAACTTTCATGGACTTCACCACCATGTCGTTATGTATACCTCCATAGTATCCCTCGACTTGTCTTTAAACATCCGGATCACCAATCTTTGATATGTTGCACCTGCATTTTTAAGACCAAAACGCATTGCAGTGTAACAATATATACTTCTTGGTGTTATAAATGTTGTATCTTCTTTATCGGATGGTTCCATCTGGATTTGTTGGAATCCTACTAAAGCATACACGAATGTTAAGAGTTTGTGGCTAGTCGTTGCATCTATCATGGAGTCAAAGTGTGGCAAAGGAAAAAGATCCTTCAGACAAGCCTTGTTAAGATCCGTGTAGTCTACACATACTCGCCACTTGTCATTCTTCTTCTGTACGACAACTACATTAGATAGCCATCTCTGGAACATCACTTCCTTGATCATCCTTGTCTTGAGGAGCTTTTCCACTTCTTCTTGGATGATCTGATTCCTTTCAGGTGCAAACTTCCTTCTTTATTGATGTATCGGTCTGAAAGAAGGATCAATATTAAGTTTTTGAGTGATAATACTCTTGTCTATACCTGTCATATCTTCATGTTTCCATGCAAACGTCTTGTTTCTGGTTCGAAGGAATTTTAACAGGTATTGCTCAATTTTATCAGTTATTGAGGATCCCATGAGGACTTTGGCTTCAGGATCCTCACTGCTCAGGGGCACTTCCTTCACATTTTGCTCCTTCGTTTCTAGAACATGTCTTTCTCCCTGCCTTAATTGGTATGTTTGTTGGGGTTTCTTCGTAGGCTTCATAGAGGTTTTATAATATTCCTTTGACTCTTTTTAATCTTCCATGATCTTCACTGTTCCCCACAGAGTAGGGATTTTTACACACTAATGATGTATCGATGGAACTGCTTTCATCTTGTGGATCAACGGTCTACCAAATATCATATTACAAGAAGATAAGGTGTCATTAACACATAAATTTTGTATAGAGTTTACCCTCACTATATGTAGTGGTAGCTTTATCTCCCTGATGGTGTGTTTCATTTCTCCACTAAATCCTTTGAGGACCGAGGATCTTTTGATTATCTCCGATTCTGGGATGTTCATCCACTTAAGTACGTCCAAGAGTATGATGTTGACTGAGGATCCTTTGTCAAAAAGGATCCTTCTGACGAAGTCGTTGGTAATTTACAGTGTTATCACGAGTCCATCATGGTGAGGATCCTGGATATGTTCCCTGTCTGTCTCATCAAACGTGATTTCCTTTTCATTGCTAACTGAGGTATTCTTCCATGGTCTATCCTCCTCTTCTGTTTTAGAGACCTTGACATGTCTTATAGCTTGAGAATAAAAATTACCACAAATTTTAGATCCGCCTAAGACAACGTTAATTATCTTGGCGTTTGGGGGTGGAGATCCTGGTTTCTCCAGGATGTTGTGTCTATCCTGGTTTTTCTCCTTGGATGTTTCTTTCTTTCTTCTGAGGATCTCTTTAAGATGCCCTTTTCTAAGGAGGTAGCTGATCTCCTTTCTTAGGGCTATGCAATGCTCCGTCATGTGACTAAAATCTTCATGGTAAGCACACCATTTGAACTTGTCTTTCCAACTGGTGGACTAGTTATCCTTCTTTGGCCACCTTTCTTTGTCTCCGAGATCCTGCATAGCATAGATTAAACCTAAACCATCCATAGAAAAACAATAGTCAATGATCTTAGGAGGATCCTCTTCCTCCCCTTCATCTTTGAAGGCAATAACCCTGTGATGATTTAGTTTGGAATAGGTCATCGATTTTTAGGATCTTGGAGCCAAGGATTCGGCCTTCCTATTGGGATTCTCGTATTGACTTGAAGGGTAGCTCCTCTTCTGGACTTCTTTATCCTCTTCAAGCCATATGAACCTCAATGCTCAGAACCTAACTTCATCCAATCTATTGCATGGAGTCATCAAGAGATCTTCATAGAAGGGTGAATCCTTCTGTAGACCCATCTTGAAGGCCTCCACAATAGTCACCATGTCAATGTTGGGGATGCTCAGAGCTTCCCAGCCAAAACTGTTACCAAAATCCCTAAGTTGTTCCTTAGGATCCTGGACCACCCGATAGAGATATCTAGTGATATTCTCGAAGGTTCTGCTACAAGAAAACTGGTTATTGAAAATATTGACTAAATGTACAAATGAAGTAATAGAATAGGGAGGAACGTTTAGCAGCCATTTAAAAGTTGATCCCGTGAGGATTGAACCAAAGCCTTTGCATAGGCAAGCTTCCTTTAAGTGCATTGGGATGGGAATCATCTCCATCCTTTCTCGGTATTGTGCTATGTGCTCTTCAGGATCCGTAGTTCCATCGTAAGGCTTCATGCTAGGACTCTGAAAGTGCTTAGGAACTTCGGTATCGGCTATCACACGAGTAAATCTCGAGATCCTGTGACTTGTTGGAGATGCTTCTGGTATGGGTTGAACTACCCCAGGTACGCTTGAGATCATCTGTCTCAATTGCTGAAGTTCTCAAGCCATGTTTGGACTTATTCATGAATCAATATTCATAGAGAAAGTATTGATAGTATTTTTGTTTAAGCCCTTGATCCTTGCTAGGATATCTGACACAAAACCTTGGGAGGTGATAATGATCACCTGCCTTGATGATTTTATTAATATAAAATGATGATTACAGAGAGTATTTCGGTAAGAACAAGTGAAAACGTTCGTAGAGAAAGGTACTTAATTTTATTCATGTTTCTGTACCTTTCTGATATTCAAAATCACATTTAATTAGTGTTGCGTGATCTTGATGAAAAGTTCTAATACCAAGACATTTTTTCCCAACAAGATCCAGTACTTAATTTTTTTTTTGGAATGTGATTTTCGTATGAATATCTTTCTGACTTTTTGTCACTTAAAATCATATCTAACCATACTTGTTCTTGACTACACTAGTCATCCAAGTAATTTTGTTTCAATTGGATCACACTTATGTTAAGTTGTGGTGTTATGCAAAATTGAACCTACCTTCTAAAACTAATGAAAAAGAAACCCTTCGATGCTCATCAATGATTATTCGATTGTAATTCATGGGATACCACACAAACAATTTTTCATCTCTCTTGATGTCAAATGAAGAGATCTTTTTCTTGGATCATTCTGCTTTTGTATCAAAAACAATTTGATATCACAATATCCACATTTTTCTAAATTGATTCTCTCTCATTCTTTGGCACACAAATACACTGAAATCCCTTGAGGTTTTGGGTACTACCAACTCGAAACTTAGATTTTGTAGATACTGGCATATTATTTCACATTTTAAATCCCAAAAGTGAATGAGCCTAACCTTAGTGTTGAACCAAAAAAATGTACTTGGTTGCTGATGTGTGTGAAATAGTACTAGTTTTAATCCTAGTAACTTAAACACAAAGACAAACACACGAAAGGAAGTGTACCTATCGATTAGCAGTTTAGCTCAGGTAAGTAGGGTATCGAACACAAGGAACGATAAACAATTAAGATTATTACTAATATTATCTAAATAAAACAAGTAAAAAACAAAGATTTTTCTCTAGTTTTACAAGTCTAGAAACTTAAGCAACTACTTAAACACTTAAACAAAGGACAATTAACAACTAAGGAGAAACAAAAGACAACTAAATTCAATATTAAAAGAGACTTCTGTTTAGGTTCGACTCACTTGTTCATATGGTTGATTTTATGGCAAGTGCAATGGATTAATTGGCTTTGGCTACCGATTATTGTGATTAGGTTCACGTTCTCTATTACTAATCCTTAGAAAACAAATTAATTCAAGCAGTGATCAAGTGGTTAAACTAATGAATTTCCTAGTTTATTAATTCGGGTTAAGTAAGACTTGTAGTTAGCTAATCAAATTACTAATTCAATTAACTTCTTGTTGATGGTATATCACATAAGCTCACACATTAACTTACCTATTTTCTAGTTAACCCTAGTTTCACGTTCGCTATTCCTAGGCATATAACAATGTTTTCACATAAATCATATGAGATAAGCAATTAAGAGATGTTCATGCAGGTTAATTTACTTGTAATTAACAGAAAATAGTAGTTGTTAATACATAAGGTTCTTTAACAAGCTTAACAAAACAAAATTCACCAAATTAAATTAATCCAACCACAAAATCAAACCATAGTAACAAGCTAATCTACCCTAAACAAAAGATACGAGTTTTTAGCTCATATCTACGGCAAATAACAACATAAATTCAAATTCTAATGATTCAAACATGGTTTAAAACAAAGATTAAGAAAAGAAGAATAATTATTTGCCATTGATCTCTTATAAATTACTTCTTAGGTTGAATTGTCGAAAACTAGAGCTCTAAGAACCCTTCTGGCCTCCAAAAATCGTCCAAGGCTTCCCCCATTATTTAGGGTTTGAATGAGAAGCGTTTCTATATATAAATTCTGAAAACAGGGGCGACTTCGCCCGTCCAGTGACCGACTCGACGAGTCCATCACTTAAAATCCCGTGTACGGCAAGTCAATGTCAAGAAATCGTGAAACTTCTGACCAATTCGTCGAGTCCATTTGGAATCAAGATTTTATCAAAATATGAAAGTCGTCCAAAATTGTGTCTAGTTTTCAGAACATTCAGAATCACGTCAATCGGACTTACGGTTCATGACATATTATAACGCCCGCAGATCCGGGCTAGTCAATTTAGATGCAATAAGTGTCGAAAACGACTTTTCGGCAAAATATTATTTAGATTAAATAGTTTGTACCAAGTTGTAGTATATGTCACAAGGTTTCCGTACATATAAAGAACGCCGAAATCCGAGTTATAACGAAGAAGTTTTGACCCGTCGAAGTTTTTCGACAAAACCGGTACGGCACCGGGAGGCGTAAAAAGTGAATTTACGATAGAAGACTTTTTAGCCTTAGTAGTCTAAACCAAAGTCATAGAGTATGTTAAAAAGAGAAAATCCATAAAAAGAACGCCCAAATCTGACTTCGTATGAGGAAGTTATGATTTTTCAAAGTTTCGGCTTAGCAGTGTACAGCCTGAAACTCGAATTTTAGTTCAAGCGGTTTTTGGCTTACGCGACCTAAATGAGAGTTGAATATCTCATCAATAGGAACTCAACGGTAAAAAGATAGACAAAAACGGAGTCTGTATGAAGGAGTTACGAATTCTTCGCAGTCATTTAACAGTCTAAACACCTCCTACTGTTAAATTTAAGATCGGTCGAGAATTAGCCGATGGAGTCTAAACGAAAGTTGTAGATCTTGATTTTACCTACGCGTGGATATAAAGAACGTCGAACGGTCAAAATGGACTGCCCACTGACTTTGGCCCAATGGTCAAAATGGCAACTACCTTGAAAACAACTGTTAGGGCAGCTAAGAACGTAGAGGCCCAGATAAGATAAAAGGGTCTAGAAAAAGATAAGGCAGGAGAGAAGCGGAAGTTTGAAGGATCTTCAAGGTCCAACAAGGAAAGCAAATTCTCAAAGCTTGGAGGAGGAGATGGAGGTGAAGCGAGATGGTGTGATAAATGCAAGAAGAAGCATTATGGGAAGTGTAACGAAGAAGTGACTTGTTACAAGTGTGGAAGGACTGGTCACTATTCCAAGGACTACACACATAATGATAAAGTATGCTACGGATGTGGAGGCAAGGGGCACATGTCCAGAGACTGACCAAGGAAAAATAAAGCAACAAGACCAGAAACGCCACCGAGGCCAAGGGCATTTCACATGATCCTCGATGAAGCAGAAAACCATGCGAGGAATCAAGGATGAGGACTTCATATCCGAAGATCAAGTCATGCAGTAGCCATAGTATGGTATGATGTAGCCTATTAGAGGCATAATCTAGGGTGAACTTGAACACCTATGTAATAGTTTCAAGAAATAATAAAACCTTTGTTTTGTTATCTGATGTGTTAAATTGTTATGTGATTTTCTTGTATGATGACTTGGAAAACTGCGAGACAATACTTGGGACGAGTATGAGTAGGTGTGAATGGTAGTAGAGGCCTATACTACCGGAAGCACGGGACTCACGCTTCGATCAGGGAAAGTCACAAGGTTACAAAGAAGCTAGTAAATGATACTGTTTTATTCAAGTATGTCATTACCATCGTTTCGGTAATGACTAAGAAGATGATTGTTATTCCGACCCTAGTGGTCATATCACATTGAGTCCGACTACGATGAGTAGGTTATGTGGTTCAGAGAACCAAGTTTGATGTAGCGTCCGAGTTAAACCAAACGATTGAAATCAAAGCGAAGTATCGTGCTCGTTGTTAAAGATGTTGGTAGCTAGAAATGCTACATGTTAAAATGTGATTATATCACATTAGACTATGAAGGAAGGCATATTCCATTCCGGAATTTGACTCTAAGAGACCTGAGTCTAAGCGTTGCTACATACAATGATAGGTCATTAGAATATGACGCATCGGTCAATTGTAGTAATCAAATTAACATATCCTAAGTTTGTTAAGAATATGAAGGAGTCTTTGATAAATAATGAATTTGTGACACGAAGGTCATGATTGAAAGTCTAACGAGCAAGTGCAAGATCGAGCACCGCCTGCAATCAAGGAGTCCAAGAGATAGATACTTATTCGAAGAAACGAGGAAGTTACGATTATTACCAAGGATGAAGAGATAATGTATGGAGTCATTATACTATCATGTTTCGTTGATGATTCCGGGACGTAATCATCCTAAGGGGGAGATAATTGTAACGCCCGCAGATCCAAGCTAGTCAATTTAGATGCAATAAGTGTCGAAAACGACTTTTCGGAAAAATATTATTTAGAATAAATAGTTTGAACCAACTTGTAGTATATGTCACAAGGTTCCCTTACATATAAAGAACGCCGAAATCCGAGTTATAACGAAGAAGTTATGACCCGTCGAAGTTTTTCGGCAAAACCGGTACGACACCGGGAGGCGTAAAAAGTGAATTTACAATAGAAGACTTTTTAGCCATAGTAGTCTAAACCAAAGTCATATAGTATGTTAAAAAGAGAAAATCCATAAAAAGAACGCCCAAATCTGACTTCGTATGAGGAAGTTATGATTTTTCAAAGTTTCGGCTTAGCAGTGTACAGCCTGAAACTCGAATTTTAGTTCGAGCGGTTTTTGGCTTACGCGACCTAAATGAGAGTTGAAGATCTCATTAATAGGAACTTAACGGTAAAAAGATAGACAAAAGCAGAGTCTGTATGAAGGAGTTACGAATTCTTCGCGGTCATTTAAGAGTCTAAACGCCTCCTACTGTTAAATTTAAGGTCGGTCGAGAATTAGCCGATAGAGTCTAAACGAAAGTTGTAGATCTTGATTTTACCTACACGTGGATATAAAGAACGTCGAAAACGGAGTTCGTATGCGAGAGTTATGATTTTTCTAAGCTTGAAGGCTGATACGCGATAGGGGGTGACGTGGCACCACCAGAAGGTTTCCACATGCACCAACTCGGCGAGTAGATCCTCCTACTCGGCGAGTAGGTCAGTCATCACCCCTATAAATAGAGGTGCCGGACATTCACTTCTCTTCACACCTCTCCAACATTCTTTCTCTCTCTATATACTCTATCTCTCTAGCCCCCCTTAAGCCCCTAAAGCCTAGGGTAAACCCCCTAGCACCCGATGGAAGCCTCGAGGCTCCCGGAGTCCCGAGAAAAGAGCCTTTCGGCTCGGGAACGCTGCTTCAGCAAAGCCCAGCTTTCAAGAAAACTCGTTGTAAGTGAGCTATGAGTTATTAGGAACTTATAATAAGTATTTGGGCTATTATTATGAGTTATATTGAGTGTTATTTAACGCTTATATAATAATAATAATAGCTAGACTACTAATTTGTCGCGGTTAATGTCAGACTAAACCCTAGTCATATTGAATCTAGGTTTTGTCGAGGAAATCGTTTTAAGAGTAACGAAGTGTTGTCCGAGTGACGAGTCACCACCTTCCCATGTGAGTGCATAGTTACTTTCATCTTACACATAGATATGAAGTATTTTATATAAACTACGTGCTATGTGTGCATATTATCTGAATACTTGCTGTCTATGCTAGATGAACATTTTTATACATGTTTTACGTATTTTATATATACAAATATATTGGGTATGACATGGGTAGATGTATGATGAGAGATAAAAGATGATGTGAGTAAACATAGGCAGCTACAGACTTAATTCCTAATAAATAACATCGGAAGCTATGGACTTAGTGCCTATTGGACAAACACTGGTAGCTATGGATTTAGTACCTGTTAGGAATTGGTAGCTATGGACTTAGTACCTATTAGATAAACACTGGTAGCTATGGATTTAGTACCCGATGAATAAACTATAGCAGCTATGGAATTAGTGCTTTACGAACGAGCATTGGCAGCTATGGATTTAGTGCCAGTCCTATAACCCTGGAAGTAAGGGACTTTGGAATAAACGAATGCAGGATAGATGACTCTTAGGATAAATCCTTAAGAGTAAAGAAGATAATGGGGATGGGTAATTAGGTTGATTGTTTGATTGTTTAAACATAATAATTATATTATTGTGGGTTGAAACCTCTATGTACTCACCAGGTTTCCCAACCTGACCCACTCAGTTTATTTATATCACATGTGTTGATATGAAGTCACATTACACTGAGAGATCAAAGAGATGTAGATTACTAGTGTAAATAAATGTAAGTTTCGTCTATGCTTATGTTTCTGTATTGGCGATGACATCCCAAACGTTTTAAAATGAATAAAATACGTTTCTTCTAAAATGTTTTGATAACGTATTTATCATGTTTTTCTAGGAACAAATTCCACAACATTTTTATGAAAAGAAGTACTCTGATTTTTACAAAGCATAAACAAAAATCGGTCTTTTCTGGCCGTGAAAATAGGGATGTCACACATATGGCCAAACCACTGATGAGGGGTCAAGCTGTCCAACAACATCCTTCTTTCTTCAAAATCCAAGATCCAAGCTTCCAATTGCTAAATTCGCTTCCTTTTCCATCCAAGCATTTGATTGTTGCTGAAAAATGAAATTATAAACTAATTAAGCACCCTTTGTTCATTAAATGAGATAAAATCAACATAAAGTATTAAGATAATGCATGAATTTTATAACTAAATATGCCCATATCAATTGCAGTTCCAAAAATGTGACGATTCTTATCTGGTTGGGAACAGCGAAGATCCGATGGGCATGACAGTTTCAGATTTTGACGGGATTCAAGGAAAATGTGATGATCACTTTTATGACATGGAGCTTCTTACGGTGCCGGTTAAGTAACCAACATAATATGTGGCAACATATTATTGGATACCGACTCTAATCCAAAAATATTGTCGATTATAAAAGGAAGTTGATGATTTTATTATCAAACTTTATGCTCTCAGATCAAATTTCAAAAAAAACCCCAAACTGTTCATCATTTTCAAACACATCTGCATTCTCTACAATGGTTGCTCCTCATCCAACTGTTGATCCAACTACAACAAATGAAGAGGATGTTTCGCAACCCATGATGAATATTCAGAATACCAATCTTCGTTTGGTTCCAATGATTGATTAGTATCTGGAGCCATTAAGGATTCTTTTTCAAACCCTAAACAACTTCATATTATCAACTGCACTGCATTCTTCATTCACAGTTCCAATGAAATGGATTTCTCTTGCTGGTTCCACTATTGTCTTCAACAAAACAACGAAGGTGGTAACATATCAGTTGACGAATTTAAAGACTAGAAAGCTTACAAGGAAGGAATTTTCCCAAATCCTAAAGTTTCCAGTGTCAGGTACCTTTTATGAAGTTTCGACTGATCAAGTGCTTCATATGTTCAATGAAATGGGGCATCAATCAGTTCTTACTGGGATAAGTCATTTTAAGAAGTCAAGTCTTCCTTGCATATGGAGTTTTCTATTTAGGATCGTGTTACGTTGCTTAACAGGAAGAAGCTTAAGGATAGACAAAGCCAAACTTGAGATTTATTCAGTCATCGTAGGGTTGTACTATGGTCTGAATGTGGACTATGCCACATATCTTTGGGAGGAGTTTGCAACTGCAGTTACTCACACCAATCTTGCTAATGGTGTTTCGTGTGCTTGTTATTGGAGTCTAATTTTTCAATAGGTTTATCGACAAGAGGAGATTCTCGTTCCTTCTGATGTTGAAATTCCTAAGTTTTCGACTATGACTGCCCCAAGGATATTTGTTGATGATCCAGTCGTGTTTCCAACTGTTGCTCCCAATCGTGATGCAATGCTCAATCTTGTTGATCCTAAAAACCCACTTCTTGTGTAATATTTGGCTTCGATTGACTCTATTGTATTAATTGGTGTTCTTTCACCAAAGGGGGCTGAAAGTTCTTTTAAAGCTTCCAAAGCTCCAAAGAAGAACAAGCAGGTTGAGAAACCACCAATAGTGGAGGAGGATGTTACGAAAAAAATTATTCCTTCGAAATCTGGAATTCTCAAGCGAACAAAGAAACCTACGAAGAAACCCACTAATTCCTCAGTTAAGAAACCTGTGCAAGAACCTGAAATAGAAAGTACTGAGCAAACGCACGTTGATTCCTCAAATACTCATTCTTCTTAGAAAGGTATCAAGAAGATTCGAAAGCCTCAGTTCAACAGGAAATGTGTTTTGTTTCGGGAAGTATTTGTTCCTGTTTCACATGCATCAAAAAAGCGTCGAGCCCTTGATATGGTTTAGAAACTGCAAAAAAAAAAAAAAAAAGAAACGAAAGCACTAGGATCCACTTGACAAAGACATAGTCGAAACTGATCATGACAGTGATAGTGGAAAATCATACATTCGCATAGAAGACTTTGTGCTTGGATCACTTCGAAGGGATTCTCCTCTTAATTCGAATTTCGAGGTGACAAGGGATGCTGATGTCACTGTAAACATATCTAATATGGATACAAACATCAATTCGAATGACCAACCACCCACATCCATACCTGTGAAAAGAATAGCCATACCATCCGAGGTTTCAAAACCCAAGTGTAATACGAAGGAGTTTCGAACTCCAGACATCCCTATGAACTTCTCTGATAAGGAAACAAATGTCAATACGGATGAAGGGATGCAAAACACCGAATCTTCTGTTACTTCTACCTTTGAAACTTCAACCATGATCTCCTCTACAATCGAAACTTCAACAGTTGAAACCACAACAAATTTACCACCAATTTCATCACCCTTAACAACTTCAATTCCAATTTCGACCATCTCACCAACATATTCTACTATCATGCATGAACCTATTACCACTTTCTTATCCTCTCAATCCACTGAGGCTTAAAGAATGATTCATGATGAAGAACGTAATGAGGATGAGATCATGGTGTGCTTTGCTGATCTTTAATTTGATCATGAGGAGGAGAATGTTCCTGATAACTTAATCGTGTCAGGTAAAAAGTTCAAAATCCTCAACTCGAAAACAATTCTCTTCTTCAAATACAAGCAGCTACAGGAGGAAGGAATTATGTGACTAGTATTAAGATGGAGTATTTGTTGAAAGCTCAAGAAAATCGCTTTCGAAGCTTGGTTGAGGGAATTGAGCATAAACAAGATGAAAATCTAGCAATTCAATCCAAGAGCTTTGACAGTGAGATTCAGAATCTTCGTGACATTGCAAAGGAACGTCATTAAATTTTTGTTGAACAAGTGACCAAAATAAAGGAATATGTAGATCTCAAAGTTGCAGGAATCAAATCTGAGCTGTCAAAGGAAGTTCAGAAAATGGAGCAAAACTATACTTTATTACATAGCAAAGTTGATGTCATTGCGCTTGTTATCACTAAGTTGGTTAAGTTAAACACTAAGTATACGAACAAGCTTGAGTGAAGTCAGAAAACGATTCTTAGGTGTTTGAAAAGATGGAAGAAATTTGATCCAATATCAAGGAGTCTCTGTCGAAAGTTGATCTTTCGAACCAATCAACAGCCACTCAAGAGTCTATTTCTCAATTGATTTTGAATATTGAGTCCAATATCAAACCAGAGCTTGCTCCAATCCTTGAGTTGGTTCTTTGTTTACCAAATGATTCTCCACGTGCGGTGCAAGTGTCACAAGGGTGAAAGAAAGGATTTTGAGAAGTTGGTTCTTCAAAAGATCCTGAGAAAGGGGTTGTTGTTGGAAAAGTGAGTTCGAATCAAATTCCGACTTCACTTCCCATATCATTGACCACAACTTCAACAATAACAACAACTACAAAAGCACTTACAAAAGGAACATCAATAAATGAAGGAGTTGGAGGTTCGGGCTCAAGTTCAATTCCACTAACTTCGAATGATGATCCAAGTAATAAAGGAAAAGCTATTTTTGTGGTTCCATCGGAAGAAGAGAAAAAAAAGCAACAAGCTCTTGAAATCGAGAAGAAAAGGAAGATCAATAGTATCTTGAGTTGAAGAGCTAATGACCCACCTGGCTTCAACAAGGGTGATCCCAACAAGCAATGGTGTTATGAAACAATTGAAGATATTGTTTTGATTGGGGTTAAATGATTATTTTCGAAAGGTTCCTAAGAAGAACTATAACATTGAGAATTCCAATTACAATCAGCTTGATTTTTCGATCAACCACATGTTATTCACATCTTCAGGGTTTAAGATTGTTAAAAATTTCAATGATAAAGATGAGTTCAAAAGATTGAAGATTCGTTTTCATGCAGTCTTGGGGAAAATCGAAGAAGAGGTATGGTCACCTGTAAAGATAGTGAAGGTGATGACTATCATGCATGACAACTTGTTCGAAGGTCTTCTACAAAATTCTCGCTATGTGGTCTTAAGAGAGAAAATTGTTGCTTGTGAGTTCACAATTGTAGACTTCCCATTGATGAACTTAAATGACTTGATCACGGTCACATAGATTTTGAGTAATGTCGATGTTTCGAAGATAATTGGGACCAACAAGGATGATTTCATCATTGGTTTTGCTCAGATCAAGGTTTTCATAGACAACTACTATGATTACTTGGCAATCACTGATATTGAGCTCGCTTCAACTGTAAAGAAACCTTTGAAAGTCTCTCAACCTTTGCTAAGAGGAAAAATTAACATCGATGATTATGAAGATGGTGAGATTATTCATCAGCCTCTTGGGGTCGTGTTTCGAGGAAAGAACGGGAATGGGAGAATGACGGAATTTTTGTTTCAAGTGAGTGATTTAGAGAGGTATACAAATTCTCAGTATACTAATCTCGTTGTTCGAACTAACAACTACAAGAAGAATGAGGTTGAAGACAAGGCAGAGATTCGAAAGATTATTTTATGGTATATTGAGATTCGGAATGTACTTCTTTAGACTCTAAAGCTAATGGACTATATTCGACTACACTCACTAAGGGGAGATTGTAGGGGTCGAAACGTTTATAATGAGGATTCAAAATGGTATGAGTCTGTAAAGAGTCGAAATCCAAATGATTTCGACTCTCTATATATTTGCAAGGCACAGTTAATATTCGAAGCTAGAATATTTAGTCCTTGCATTTTTTGTTGAGTATGTTGTACCCTATAAATAGGGTAAATACTAGAGTAGAGGATAAATTTTGTGCACTTCAGATTGTAAAACACTCTCGATACTTTGTACTCTCTTCAGAATTAATATGAACCAACCAGATTATATTTACATCTAGTGTTCTTAACAATTTTTCTTAAACTAGTTGTGTTCGTAATCAAATCTAGCACACAACAAAGACTAAATGAGATTTACCAGTCTTTACTTTCAGAACAACACGAGAATAATTGAAAGTCCAGAGATTATAGATACTTATTATTTCAGATAACCCAAGATCCAAACCTTCATATTTATTTAGATGATGAATCCAAAACAAGATATGCCAAATAATTGGCATGAATCGGGTGTAATAAAGTTGGGTAACTTGAAAAAAAATCTAAAATCAGTGGAGGAAAAGGGTCTAATAGGATAATGATAAAAGGAAACTCATATAAACAAACCCATGGTGAAGAAAGATATATAGCTCTTAACAATGAATCATGACCCTAAAGATTGTATCTTGTGGAAACTTGCCTGATAATCAAAGCAAGTTGATATCAGCATTGGAAAAACTACTAACTTGGCTCTCATTACCAGCTAATAACCTAAATCTACGAAATCCTTGATAACATGTTTCTGTGATCTATCCCTAGCTCAAAGCTGTTTTTTTCCATGATTAAACTAAGAAACACAAGAATAAAACAAGTGAAATGAAGGAAGTTATTACCTAGAGGAGCATGAAGAAAACCTTGATGATCGAAAATTGACTAGAAGAAGAAGAAGAATTTTCCATGGGTTTATAAGAGGGTTTATAAAAGAAAATCTCATCCATTCGGAATTCAAAATTCCCATGATAATGGACAGATAAGATTTATCCTGGAAAAGCATGTCACGTCGCCTCATTTGAACAATCCGCTTCCAAAAGCCAAGAAATATCCAACTCCTTAGATCTTGGATTTAAGATTTTTTGGGGTAATTGTTATGGGTATAATTTTCTTACTCTTTTTATCTTGATATCTTGAACTTATACTAACATCTCATGCAAGCCAAATATCTTGGATTTAATCAACATATTGGACTGCCATCGTGTTTCTTATAATCTTATGCAGAAACTAAAGTCTTGACTAGAGGAGAGTAGACCAAGTCAATAACACGTGGTCAAAACCTTTTGAACATTAAAGATTACCGCAAAAGCGGGGTTGGACATGGATCAAGGAAGATACCTAGAATGCAAGGTTCTAAAATCTCGTCATGGCTCCAATGCTTGTACTTGCCACCAAACTTTTACAAATTGTCGCCTTAAGTCATATATGTATATAAAAATGAATAATAGTAGAATATATATATATATATATATATATATATATATATATATATATATATATATAATTATGAATTATATACAAAATTTCCGCCTTAAGTCACGCCTTACAAACGATGTGGCTTGCCACGGCTTGAAAAAACTTGAGACTTGATATTGCCGTCAAGTCATGCATGTCAGAATATTTGTTATTGTTATTATGTATATAAAGCCTAGCTTATTATCACTCACACACACATTCTCATTGCCACTTTCACTCTGATGCTTTCGACACTTGACCACTTTTACATCACCTTTAACATCAGTTAGCACTTGTAATTTTATTTCAATTTAATATAAGTTCTAAGGCATGTGATTTCATCACCTCCCGATGTATTATACTGTAGATCTAAAAGGATTAAAGGCTTTCCTCATAATTCGTTGTGTTCTTGTATTTACTTTCATTTACTATTTGTTGCTTGATCGGTTGTAACATTTTCTTATATTTACTTGATTACTAATTTATTTTCATTGTCGATATTACCAAGATAATTTTTGGTATCTTGGTATCTTTTTTAGTATCTAGAGATTTGTTATATAAATTCACTTACTTCACAACTTTAACTCTATTTTTATCCTAACTACTTCAAACACATATTTACATTTCGAAATAGATTAACTTTTACTAAAATGTTTTCTAAGCATTATCATTTCCTTCCCATGACCTTGGACACGACCAACATCTTCAACATATTTCAAGATCTTCAGCACTTCAATTTTTTACATCTTATTTCAAATATCACACCACACTTACTTATTTGGTTACAAAATTAGTTTGTAATTTTTAAACCAAAACTCCAGTGTTTAAGAGAAACGCAACCTGAAAACGTCAAAAACCCAAAAAAAAAACATAAATATGCACATTTAGATTCACATATATGTAAATTTCCAAAAAAAAATAGTCCATCAAATCTTTTTTTTTACCACTAATATCTCATAGATGCAGTTCTACGAATCCAATGGTGGCTTTGGTTTATAAAAATGATGAACAATTTAGGAGTTCCCTTAAATCCTTAAGATCTCAAAAGAACTTCCCTCTATTTATGGCTAAGTTAATGTGAAAACATAAACATTTACGAGAATTCAAGAATTCCTAATCCGCTTATCATTTTTAATAACCAAGACCATCATTAGTCTCTTAATGTTGGGTCTAAACATATTTAGGCTAAAAAAAAGATTTGATGAACTTTTTCTTAAAATATGCATACATGCATATTTGAATATATATATATATATATATATATATATATATATATATATATATATATATATATATATATATATATATATATATATATATATATTTCAAAAAAATTACTCAATTTTTTTTTGTACCACAGATCTCTCTTAAACACAGTTTTACTAGTCTGACGATTGTTTTGGTTTTGAAAAATAATGAGCGTATTAGTAGTTCTCAAGTTTTTTTTTACATATTTAAGTTCTCAAAAGTACTTACATATATATATATATATATATATATATATATATATATATATATATATATATATATATATATATATATATATATATTTCTAACTATCTATTGTGTGCATGTATGATTGATTGTGAACCAATCATTTTAGTTATTTTAAGAAATTAATTAATACATAGTATATGTTGAAGATATAATGAGTATTAATTAAATCTTCAGCATTTAATATGCATTAATTACTTTCTTAAAATAAATAAAATGATTGGTCCAGATCAATCCTGCATGCACATAATAGATAGTAGAAACATTTCAACCTAACACACACACACACTCTCTCTCTCTCTCTCTTTATATATATATATATATATATATATATATATATATATATATATATATATATTAATGAGTTTTAAAATATAAGTTAAAAAAAAAACACAGTGATAATTGTTAATTAGTTGAAAGTTGAATGCTTGTGAGAATTTAAAATGAATATAGTGCAAAGAAAATGGTTCATCTTGAACCACATCGATTCAGATGATATCTATTATAAAAGTTAAATGACGAATATCTGTATATTGTGCATGTTAAAATTATTTAGTTAAAATTTTGATAAATATATGTTGTTTGATATGAAATTAACGATAAATTAATAATTCATACGCTAAATTGATATATGAAATTACAACTATTTTAAACAATAAGATACACAACATCTATTAAAATCTATTACTAAGTGTTCTTTGCCTCCAACTTTTCCATGGATAAACATAAACATAATTATTGACTTGGTGTTAGTTCTAAATATTGTTATAATTAATTAATTTAAAATTTTAATTTGACCATCTTTTAATTCTAATATGATGATTATTTAGAATATCAACGATTGCTTTTATGATAAAGTTATCTAATTCATAATTTTATGTTACTATTAATAATTATTATTGTTAAATAATTTTAAAACCACTTGTTATATAAGGAAAATATCCGATAAAATCTTAATATTTTGGATTTATAGTTTAATCTCATTTTGTTTTACAAAAACGGACATATCGATAATTGTAATGGAATCAACCCTTTTTAGCTTTTTCACTAGGTAATCTATGTCGTGTGACGCACCAAGCTAGACAGATTGCAGACATGGGCTAACGTTGCATGTGACGTCACCACGTTCATTTATTTGAAAAAAACAAACAGTTTTTGGAAAGAAAATAAAAAATGGTGGGATTCAAACCCATGACCTCCCACACATAAGGCATGTATGTTACCACTAAGAGTGCAAACGAGTTAAGCTACTTGTGAGCTACTCGGGATCAACTCGTAAAAGCTCAACCCGATATCGATTTTAAATGAGCCCGATCTGAGCTCGAGCTTAGTATTAGGCTTGTTTATTAAATGAGCTGGAACTCGAGTATGTGTTACTAAGTTTGATTAGGCTCACTAGTCGATCTTCTCTCTCTCTCTCTCTCTCTCTCTCTCTCTCTCTTTATATATATATATATATATATATATATATATATATATATATATATATATATATATATATATATATATATATATATATATATAATCATTACGAGTTGATCGTGACATCTATACCATAAAGCTCAAAATGAGCTCCAAAAATTTAAACAAGCCCATATTTATCTTTACACTGTTAATAATTCAGGGGACCAAATAGCTAACATCACAAACTTTAGTGCCAAAAACATGAACCACTAAAAATATGAAAACTTATGGGCCATTTTTGTCAAAAAATAAGAAGTTCACTATTCCTAAAAAGTATCCACCTTTAATATATATATATATATATATATATATATATATATATATATATATATATATATATATATATATATATATATATATATATATATATATATATATATATATATATATATATATAAATGAGTTGAGCTCGAGCCGAATCAATCTCAGTCTTGGTTTGGCATATTTGCACCCATAGTTACCACTAAGCTAAGAAGCATCATGTTGTATTTCTTGTTGAACATATGTATATAATGATTAACACACTAAACACTTAAATACAATTATTATTATTATTATTATTATTATTATTATTATTATTATTATTATTATTATTAAAAATGAAGATAAATATAAGTACATTTTTAAGTAATCTTTCAAAAATATATATTTTATATGTTTTCAAATATATGTTTTTAAATACACTTTTAAATATTTTTTCAAAAATAATTTTTTAAGACATTTTCAAATATACGTTTTCTAAAATACATTTTAAAAAATGTTTTTCAATGTATTCTTTTGTTTGTTGTAAAAAAAATGATTATGAATTTTGGTTATGATTAATGATAATTAAAATATAACATACTTTGGATCATTGCTAAATTATGAAATAGTATTTAAAATAAAAACATATATAAAAGGGGTAATCTATAAAAGTGTTTGTTTTGGGATCTGAGAAACGCTTCCACGTCACCTTTATCGGCTTATAAATGATTTATGATTCCTGGATTGCTAAAACTTGCAATTTAAAACTATAATCCTTATATGTATGTCTACTTTAATTTTCAAATTGAAGCTTAATCCAAAGTACATTCCAATTTCTTGTTGTTTAGTTTTTTTTTTTTTTTTTCTAAAATTATAAGTTATTCAGATATTTCCAAATAAAAGTAGAGATAGATAATGAGAAAATTTGGCTTTTTCAATCAACTTTTTGTGGGGTAAATAAATAGTAAAGTTTGGTTTGAAACCAATTTCATGATGAAAATATATTTATTTTAATTTAATTTTTCTATAAAAAGCAAAGAATCAGAGAAGGCAAAGGAAAAAGGAATCAAAAGAAGTGAGTTTGAGTTATATATCTTCATTTATATATCATCACATCAATCACTTCAAAGCGGATTATTTCTCTCAACGTTTATGTCGTATTATTTGAGTTTTTTAATAATTGATTTCAACCAATAAAATTCCCAGTCAAAAGGTCATATTTCAAAAGGTTGAAACAAATTATGGAATGAAAAAAAACAACCACCATCTGAGTCAAAAGTGAAGTAATCAAAATAATTGTATTACTCCCTCCCTTCAAAAGAAGAAAACGATGTAATTTTTTTATTTTTAGTTTTCTAATTTGGATAACTAAAATTTAAAGTAATTGTGTTTCAATTTCTATAAATATAGATGATCTGTCTATCAAAAACTGATCAACAACTATTACTAATATTTTTATAATTTAATCATATGTTTTTATAATTATATCATATTGAATTATATATCAAATTAGATATTATATTTTATGATAAAAGTAACCCGTCTGAAAATCTTCTAACAAATTTGTCCCTTGAGATTAAATGTAACATTTAAATTGACATTTATTTTAATTAAATATTACTAGTAGTCAATGTCCTTACATAGTATTCTTAAAATTCCTTTATGAGCTATCAATGTCACAAACTATATATATATATATATATATATATATATATATATATATATATATATATATATATATATATATATATATATATATATATATATATATATATATATATATATATATATATATATATATATATATATATATATATATATATATATATGCATTTTGTTCGTCAGCTTAAATGCATGTGCACAATAACACAAATGTTTATATATATATATATATATATATATATATATATATATATATATATATATATATATATATATATATATATATATATATATATATATATATATATATATATATATATATATATATAGGGTTAGGTTCATTTGAGACCACTTATATTTTGTGAGACCGTGAGACGCATTTGTTTATTTTTTTTTATTTTTTTTTAGTTAATTCATGTTCCGAAAATAATATTTAAAAAAAGAATTTTTTGATTTTTCCATTTATTTTGCATTTTAAAATTATTTTTAGAATATGTACAGTGTAATATTCTATTTAGAATATTTCACGTATTTTTCAAAAAAAATAGAATTTTTTTTTTTATTTTTTAAAACTTTTTTTTTTATTTTTTTAGTTAATTCAAGTTCCGAAAATAATATTTAAATTTTTTTTTTTAGATTTCTCCATTTATTTTGCATTTTAAAATTATTTTTTAGAATATGTCAGTGAAATATTCTATTTAGAATATTTCACGTATTTTTCAAAAAAAAAAAACGGAATTTTTTTTATTTTTTTTATATTTTTTTAGTTAATTCAAGTTCCAAAAATAACATTTAAAAAAAGAATTTTTGGATTTTTCCATTTATTTTGCATTTTAAAATTATTTTTAGATTTGGTCTCACGGTCTCACAAAATTAGAATGGTCTCAAATGAACCTGAACATATATATATATATATATATATATATATATATATATATATATATATATATATATATATATATATATATATATATATATATATATATATATATATAAGTTCAAATGAGAATACTATTTAATGTGAGAACGTGAGAACACTACTTTATGTTACTATTCTATTATGAATTTAATATGTATAGTATTATAGTTATTATAATATGAATATATTCAATTTTATATTGTTATTCTACTATAATATATATATATATATATATATATATATATATATATATATATATATATATATATATATATATATATATATATATATATAGTAATTTAGTAAAATGTAATGTGAATGTTAAATATATGATTGTTCATATATTCGGTGCTTAATAATGTCATAAAGTTGTACATACAAAATTTTAATGTGAATGTTAATGTGTCATTGTTGGTATATTTGTTGATGAATAATGTCATATCGTTGTATATACAAAATTCATAGTAGAATAGTAACATAAAGTAGTGTTCTCACGTTCTCACATTAAATAGTGTCTTCATTTGAACTTAAATATATATATATATATATATATATATATATATATATATATATATATATATATATATATATATATTTCAAAAACAGTGTATTTTTATTATTTTTTTTAACAATATACATATAATCATGCAATTAGAAGATATGTATATTTTTTTTCAATGTTTACCGGAAAAAAAAAACCTTTGCTTCCATATGAAAGTAAGCCAAGTTAATTATGTATTTTGTCTGATTAGTCTTCAAATAATTGATTTATTACAATTTTGTTATACGTTTAAATAACTGATTTATTACAATTTCGTTATAAGTTTAAATCATGAACGCTCAAAAAAAAAAAAAACTTTAACATATGTATGTAATTCTATCATTTGTAACAAAACCAAAGCTAACTGATAAACCGTGCTTTTTGTATGACTTCACGATTGCCACAAAACCAGCAGAGTCTTGATGAACGTACTTCACCGGCAGCCATATTAAAATTTAACTAGCAAGTGTTACATCACTACTGTGAGTGTTCTTGTGAAGAATGTACAAGTGCAAGCAACACAGTAGGTTTAATGTTCATGGAAGAAGAAAATTGAACAAGATGATGAACTGTGTGTGAAAGAGTGTGTATGGAGCCAAGGCGACAAAATCACTACATTCAAAGCTCACTGCCGGAGTACTGGGGTTTAAACTATTTGCTTCCCAAGGAACTGTGAAAATATCGCACATACACACACAAATATACAAATGTAAATATTTTATGCATTTTCAAGTATATGAGTATGCAGTGGGATAATGGGAGACAACAACTAACCCTAATTTCATGACCTTGTCCTTTGGCTACATTCATTTACGTACTAACCCCCCGTCTTCTATCTATACACATACATAGACCCAACAGGTAGCACAATAACAATAATAATAATAATAATAATAATAATAATAATAATAATAATAATAATAATAATATCTGCTAGAAATTTGGATACTCTCAAATCCTTAATTGAATAAGACTAAAGAGACAATAACTCAGAATGTTTGATGACCTTTTCCTATGTACCATAAATGAGACCAAAACTAACTTTAAGATCTTTGTCTGAAAATTGTCATATGACAGTTTTAAACTATCATAAAACCAAAAAAACTATCATAAAAACGGATATACGAATAAGGGTCAAACCAATGGTCAATTATCTGAAAATTCAATTTTCTGATGCATTTTTAATATAGCAACATACCCTATATAAAAAAATTCTATGCTGACCAGCCAGGGGCTCTGCCCCTTGGACCCCGCTCCCAGGGGCGCTGTCCCCGGACCCCCGTTCGTTCAGGGGATTCGCCGCTAAATGATAGTGTATTTTGAAACTTGATCAAACTTAAACAAATGTGTACTTCACATCTTCCTTATTTGTTTAATATTTATCGAGATCACTTTTGGTCACCTTAGTAATCTCATCACACTTAAATAACATTGATGATAAAAAAAATCATCAACACGATCAACAGCAAAAAAGTAAATTTGTAAACCTTTACAATAGATACACATACACCGGATTATAACAAAACTCATTTTTTTATATAAAAAATATTTTGTTTGCCAAAAACTCACTTCATTTCCTTTGTTTTTTTGAAAAATTAATGTCTATTTTTTTTTATAAAAGTAATAAATATATCAAAATTCATATTTTTTGATTTTTTTTAAACATATATTGTAACATCCTGAATTTCAGAAGTACGATTTAAGAGTTTAAAGTGTAATTTCGAAGAAGGGACTCGACGAGTAGGTACGCTTACTCGCCGAGTCGGAGCGGGTTTGGGTTGCGAATTAAGTGACCAACTTGCCGAGTCGGAAGCTGGTGTAACGACCCAATTTTCATGACCAAAAATTTCGTTTTAAAATACTACTTTTAGAAAATATTAAAAGCTAAAACATTGTCTGATCAAATTATCACACAAGTGAACCATGTCTAAAAGTCAATTCACACATTTAACCAAAATATCAGAGTACAAATCCCAGAAAAGCTCATAAATGCGGAAACCGGAGAGTGTGTGTGTGTGACGTGCCGCTACCGCGCCGGCTCCTTTCCTCTAGCTGAGGAGGTACCTGAAAACACAACTTAAAACTGTAAGCACAAAGCTTAGTGAGTTCCCCCATAATACCACATACCATGCAACATATAACAACCATTGATCAGCTAGGAGATACGGGCCTTGCCCATACTCGGGAAGATACGGGCCCTGCCCACACTTCGCTAGCCGGGAGATACGGGCCTTGCCCACACTCCGCTATCTGGGAGATACGGGCCTTGCCCACACTCCAACCTCGGAGAGATACGGGCCCTGCCACAGTCAACCGCTAACCCATAACATACAAGTATCACGCAGACAACAAGTATAAGCAATTCTATCATATTAACACATATATCGTACTTGACTAAACCCAGAGATACGGGCTCGGCCCACACTCTAGTACTAGCATCTCGTCTACACGGGTCGACCTTGGTGCCTTAGACCCATTCCTACTAGAAAGGAAACTCACCTCGAAATAGCTGCTGGACTGTGTGGGAACTGATCACCTACTACTGTTGCTGCTGCTCCGGAAACCCTCCGGCTGCAATTCCCACGATATACTCAATCAAACACTGCTCACTGACCTTGGGTAAAATGACCATTTTACCCCTGACCTTGCCCTAAGTCAAAGTCAGAGTCAACTTCCAGTTGACCTCGACTCGCCGAGTTGGCTTTCCGACTCGCCGAGTCCCTACGCAAACGACTGCCCTGAATCCAGATCCTACCCGTCGAGTTAGGCGACGACTCGACGGGTTCGCCTTCATGACCAATATTCAAGTCCTTCATCCTACTCGCCGAGTTGTATGAACAACTCGTCGAGTTCATCTTCATCCGAAGAACACTCATGATGAGACTCGCCGAGTTGTATGAACAACTCGTCGAGTCCGTTCTTGATTTAAGGAGATTGCCTTGAACTCGCCGAGTCAGGGCTTTGACTCGCCGAGTACCTCCATGGATGGGTTAAGCTTCCGACTCACTGAGTCACACCCTGTGACTCACTGCTCACTCGACGCTACAAAAAGGGGACAAACTCGAAGACTCGCGAGCAGACTCGCCGAGTCGTTGCCATGCACTCCTAAAATATACCGATTTGCTCGATTCCAGTCCATGCCATTCACAGATCTGGACTTCTAGGACACGAATCACACGTAAAGTTTCCAACTTTACGTGTGGATATTCACCAATATGGATTTTAGGGCTCAAAATGTCTCAAAAGGGTAGATCTAGGGCTAACAAGCAACATGGAGCCAAAAAGCTAACAGATCTGAGCTCCTGGAGCTCAATCTTGCCTAGATCCAAAGGCCAAACGCCTTATTACCACATACAATGCACATACAAACTTGGAGATTTGACCAAGAAGGACCCAAATGAGGTTTTAAGCATGGAAACAAGGGGAAAACGAGCTATACCTCAAAGGAACTGCTGGAAGGACACAAAACACGCTTGGATGGCTCCCCTTCTTCTGGATCTACTTTCTTCCTCTTTCAAAGCCTTCAAAAACACATACACACACCTCAAACTCTCAAGGAATAGCTTAGAACGAGAGATACAGGACTTTAAGGGTCTATGGGGGCCGGCTTGGGGCTGATGAGCCCTTTAAATAGGGTGCAAACCCCTGAAACTTAGGGTTTCATCCAACAGCTGTGACTCGCCGAGTCCAGGATATGGACTCGTCGAGTCGACAATTTAAACGCGTCCCGGGTCCCGCATCCACTCGGCGAGTCGGACCTATGACTCGTCGAGTCCAAGGCTAAAGGAAAGGAAATACATCAAATAACATTTACGTACCAGGAACCGGGTGCTACAAATCTCCCCCACTTATTTTAGACTTCGTCCTCGAAGTCTGCTGCTCGATCCTGAAACAGCTCGGGATAATGCTCCATCATCTCGTCCACCGGCTCCCAAGTCCACTCCGAACCCTTGCGGTGCTGCCATTGCACCTTCACTAGCTCCACCTTCTTGTTCCTCAAATCCTTCGACTTCCTGTCGAGGATTGCGACTGAGCGCTCAATGTAATTCAGGCTGTCATCAACCTGAATATCCTCCAACGGTACTACTACAGAATCGTCCACTAGGCACTTCCGCAACTGAGAAACATGGAAAGTGCTGTGGATCTGGCTGAGCTCGGCTGGCAGGTCCAGCCTATATGCTACCTTGCCCACCCGGGCTACGACCCTGAACGGTACGATGAATCGTGGGCCCAACTTGCCCCGCTTCCTGAATCGGATGGCGCCTTTCCACGGCGACACCTTCAGGAGAACCATATCCCCGACCTGGAACTCTAAATCGGATCGACGCTTGTCGGCATAACTTTTCTGCCGACTCTGAGCAGTCTGAAGCCTGCTCCGGACCTGCTGGATCCTCTCAGTCGTCTTGAGCACCACTTCGGTGCTCCCCATGACTCTCTGGCCAACCTCACCCCAGCATATCGGGGTCCTACACCTCCGTCCGTACAACATCTCGAAGGGAGGGCGGTCGATACTCGCGTGATAGCTGTTGTTGTAGGAGAACTCGGCCAGGGGAAGATAGGTATCCCAGCTACCACCGAAATCTAGCACGCACGCCCGCAGCATATCCTCCAAAGTCTGGATGGTCCGCTCGCTCTACCCATCCGTCTGCGGGTGAAAGGCAGTGCTAAAATGCAGACGAGTGCCTACCTCGTCATGGAATCTCTTCCAAAACCTGGAAGTAAAACGCACATCCCTGTACGAGATCACCGATACTGGCACCCCATGTCGTGCCACAATCTCCCTGATATAGATGTCGGCCAATTTCTCGGCCGATATGCTCTCCTGAATCGGAATAAAGTGAGCACTCTTGGTCAATCTATCCACGATGACCCAAATCGAATCCACTCCACGTGCGGTCCTGGGAAGCTTCGTGATAAAATCCATCGTGATATCTTCCCATTTCCACAGTGGAATATCCAATGGCTGCATCTTGCCATGCGGTCTCTGATGTTCGGCCTTGACCTTCCTGCAGGTCAAACATCGCTCGACATACCATGCCACATCCCGCTTCATGCAGGGCCACCAATAGTCAAGACGAAGATCCCTATACATCTTCGTCGCCCCGGGATGAATAGAGAACCGGGACTTGTGCGCCTCCTCCATCAAAATCTGGCGCACGCCTCCGAGATACGGCACCCACACCCTAAGGTGTAGTGTCAAAAGTCCTCGGCTATCATAATCAAAGGAGGAAACCTGACCCACCACTCGCTCGCTCTTCCGATGCTCCTCCTTGATAGCCTCCTGTTGAGCCTCCCGAATCTGCTCCAACAGGGGAGTCACCACGGTCATCCTCAAGTAGACGTCCCTGATCGGCGCCGCCTTGCGGCTAAGCGCATCGACCACCACATTGGCCTTCCCCGGGTGGTAAAGGATCTCGCAATCATAATCCTTTACCACATCCAACCACCGACGCTGCCTCATGTTCAGGTTCGGCTGATCCATGAGGTACCTCAAACTCTTGTGGTCCGTGTAGATGGTATACCGAACCCCATAGAGGTAATGTCGCCAAATCTTGAGGGCAAATACCACCGCCCCCAACTCCAAATCGTGCGTCAGGTAGTTTGCCTCGTGAGGCTTGAGCTGCCTCGAAGCGTAGGCAATGACGTGCCCCCTTTGCATCAGCACCGCGCCCAACCCAGAAATGGACGCATCACAATAAACCACAAAATCCTCTACGCCCTCTGGCAGGGCTAAGATCGGCGCCTCACACAATCTCTGTCTCAACGTCTCAAATGCCGCCTGCTGCTCGGGTCCCCACTGAAAGACCACGGCCTTCTTCGTCAGCCGCGTCAGGGGCACGGCTATCTTGGAGAAATCCTGGATAAATCTTCGATAGTAACCTGCCAATCCCAGGAAACTCCGAATCTTAGATGGAGACTTCGGAACCTCCCATCTCATCACGGCCTCGACCTTGGCCGGATCGACCAGAATTCCGTTCTGGTTGACAAGGTGTCCTAGAAATTGCACCTCGCGCAACCAAAACTCACACTTGGAGAACTTGGCATACAAGCTCTCCCTCCTCAGGGTCTCTAACACCTCTCTCAGATGCTCTTCGTGTTCCTCCCGGGTCTTGGAATAGACCAAGATATCATCGATAAAGACTATCACAGACTGATCCAGCATCGGTCTGCATACGCGGTTCATGAGGTCCATGAACGCGGCAGGAGCATTGGTTAGCCCGAACGGCATCACCACGAACTCATAATGGCCATAGCGCGTCCGAAAACGCGGTCTTCTGCATATCTTCCTCCCTGACTCTCATCTGGTGATAACCCGAACGCAAATCAATCTTGGAGAACCAAGATGCGCCCTGAAGCTGGTCAAAGAGGTCATCAATCCTCGGAAGCGGGTAACGGTTCTTCACCGTTACCTTGTTCAGCTCCCGATAATCTATACACATCCGATGCGACCCGTCCTTCTTCTTCACAAACAAAATCGGGGCTCCCCAGGGCGAACGGCTCGGACGAATAAATCCCTTGTCTAGCAGCTCCTGCAGCTGCGTAGACAACTCCTGCATCTCGGGAGGAGCCAACCGATACGGTGCCTTGGCTATCGGCGTCGCACCAGGAACAAGGTCGATCCTGAACTCCACCTGTCGCTCCGGAGGTATCCCAGGAAGCTCCTCTGGGAAGACGTCTGCAAAGTCTCGGACCACCGGAACCCCGCTCACTGTCGCCTTACCCGTCTCCCGGGTATCCATCACATACGCGACGTAACCTGCGCATCCCTGCTGAAGGTAGCGCCTAGCCCTCGCTGCTGAACATACAGCGGGCCCATACTGGGGTCTCTCACCATGAATCACTAACTCTCCCCCGCTTGGGGTCCTGACCCGCACTAGCTGCTGCGCGCAATCTATCACTGCCCCATTAGGGCTCAACCAATCCATGCCAATAATCACCTTGTTCCCACGCAACGGAATGGGAACCAAATCTACCAAATAGCGCTCCTCAAACAAACGCAACACGCAATCTCGAAATACCGTCGATGCTCGCACCGATCGATCGTCAGCAATCTCCACCTCTAAAGGGCAATCTAACTTGCCCGCTGACTCGTGAAACTTCCTGCTAAGCGCAAGGGAAACGAATGATCGGGATGCACCCGAATCAAATAACACCTGAACTGGGAGGCCGTTCACATGGAACGATCCTAATACATACATATACATACAGAGCACATATTAATAACATAACATCATAAAAAAAAGGATAGAGGAAAAGAATCATACCCGTCACCACATCGGGTGCGGCGCGTGCCTCTCGGTAGTCAACTGGAACGCCCGGCTCCTCACCACCGGAGCCTCTGCCTTGCCCTGCCGACCATCCGTGATTCGCAGGGTCGCTGGAGCTGGCGCCTTCACTGGCGCTGCAACTGTCAACTGGGGGCAATTGGCCTTCTTGTGGCCCCTCTGGTTGTAGTGAAAACATAGCAACTCCGATGTCTGAATAGCTGAAACTGGGGCAGTACAATCCCTGCTAAAGTGCCCTGCCTTGCCGCACTTGTAGCAGCCTACTGAACCCATCCTACATGCCCCCACATGCGTCCTGCCGCATTTCCCGCAGCGGCTCGGTCCTGACTGGCCTTTCGGCCTACCATCTGATCCCTTGGGCTTCTTCCCCGAAGCCCCTCCTGCCTGACCCTCCTCTAATTTCCGTTTCCGGATGAGCTCCAAGTCTATCTCCCTCTCCCTCGCCCTGGCAATCATGGAGTCCAGGGTAGGGCAAGCCGAAAAGCTAACATGCTCCCGGATGTCAGCTCGTAGCATATCGTGATAACGAGTCCTCCTCATGTCCTCGTCACCAGCATACTGGGGCACCAACAAAGCCCTCTCCCGGAACTTGGCGGTGATCTCCGCCACAGTCTCCGTCGTCTGTCTCATATCCAGAAATTCCCTGGCCAGCTGCTGAAGCTCGACAGCCGGCGCAAACTCTGCCCTGAACCTGGTCACAAAGTCCGACCAGGTCATCGCCTCGACAGCTGAGGCTCCCAACGAGTCACCCACTGACTCCCACCAATCCCGGGCTCGGTCTCGTAGACATCCCGCTGCATACCTCACCTTCGACCCCTCGGGGCAGAAGCTAGTCAACTGGGCAAACTCGATGTCTGCAATCCATCGCCTGGCAGCAATGGGGTCTTTCACCCCATGAAAATTCGTTGCACCACTGCCCCTGAAGTCCTTGAAGGATAGCGTGCGAGATCCTGACTGGCTAGATGCCATATCACTCCTGAATGCCCGAAGGCGATCCTCCATCAACTCCATGATCCCTTCCTTGATCGACCCAAAGATAATGGGAGTCGACTCAAGGATACCCCTGGTGATCTCTGACGCGGTGAACTCGCGCAGCCCCTCATCAATCGGCTCGGAACCTGATCCCGAACCTGACCCCTCTCCTGAACCGCCATCTACCGGCCTCGATCGAAGCACCACCATTCTGCAATACATCACAACAATCATTAGTGATACTGATACTCCCTGAGGGATCACATCTACTTACAAGTTCCCTGGTCTTATCTTGGCCATCTTTGGTTCGGGTACGGATCCTCTGCTTTCAGTAGTACGGGCCCATACTACCTTCCACATCTATCCGTACCTTCTTCAAGGATTGCCTCGACTCCACCAGATCCCTTTCACTACTGCTGATCACAGCTATACTCATCCTAGGCTTGCCCTAGGGAAATCTCTAGTCCCACTCTAACCAGTCCTCAGCTGCTGCAGGCCTCCTTGTAATGCCAGTTAGCCATTACCCGAATACCATCACATATGACGAGGCTCAAATAATCCTTCGAGTACCCGACTCGTCCCTACAACGGTTGGACTCAAACAAGAGTTGCGCAGTAGGATCAAATCCGGCACTCTAAGATTACTCAACCCTGGTCACATGTGACGTGACGCGTTCGCCTAATGGCTAACTCCCATTATTCAGAGTCCCACGAAGCACGAAGCAAGCAGCATTCAAATAAGGGTAACAATCTCAATTAACTCTATCTATTTTCAGGAACTGAGCTAGCATAAAGTACTAACTCATACTACCAGGCATAACCTAAGCAGGCTATCCTATTTACTGTTTATTCAACAATTAGCATGCAAGTTCTCATACAATTGGAACACATAAAGCAGGCACATCAGGCATCACTCCTAGATCCTTAGTCCTATTCTAGCATGCTGTTCTACAAAAGCTTATAAACATAACATAAACTTGCATGGGTACTTTGGGGATACTTACTTGAGCTCGGCCGGTCGCGCACATCACACACTTCGTTCTTTCTCAAAACTCTGTTCTAAATTTTAGAAAACATTTTCTTTTAGAAAATCTTTTAAATCCCTCGATTTGAGTTCAGACACTCCCAAAGGTGTGTCCGAATCCCTCAAACCAGGGCTCTGATACCAACTTGTAACGACCCAATTTTCATGACCAAAAATTTCGTTTTAAAATACTACTTTTAGAAAACATTAAAAGCTAAAACATTGTCTGATCAAATTATCACACAATTGAACCATGTCTAAAAGTCAATTCACACATTTAACCAAAATATCAGAGTACAAATCCCAGAAAAGCTCATAAATGCGGAAACCGGAGAGTGTGTGTGTGACGTGCCGCTACCGCGTCGGCTCCTTTCCTCTAGCTGAGGAGGTACCTGAAAACACAACTAAAAACTGTAAGCACAAAGCTTAGTGAGTTCCCCCATAATACCACATACCATGCAACATATAACAACCATTGATCAGCTAGGAGATACGGGCCTTAACCATACTCGGGAAGATATGGGCCCTGCCCACACTTCGCTAGTCGGGAGATACGGGCCTTGCCCACACTCCGCTATCTGGGAGATACGGGCCTTGCCCACACTCCAACCTCGGAGAGATACGGGCCCTGCTCACAGTCAACCGCTAACCCATAACATACAAGTATCACGCAGACAACAAGTATAAGCAATTCTATCATATTAACACATATATCGTACTTGACTAAACCCAGAGATACGGGCTCGGCCCACACTCTAGTACTAGCATCTCGTCTACACGGGTCGGCCTTGGTGCCTTAGACCCATTCCTACTAGAAAGGAAACTCACCTCGAAATAGCTGCTGGACTGTGTGGGAACTGATCACCTACTACTGCTGCTGCTGCTCCGGAAACCCTCCGGCTGCAATTCCCACGATATACTCAATCAAACACTGCTCACTGACCTTGGGTAAAATGACCATTTTACCCCTGACCTTGCCCTAAGTCAAAGTCAGAGTCAACTTCCAGTTGACCTCGACTCGCCGAGTTGGCTTTCCGACTCGCCGAGTCCCTACGCAAACGACTGCCCTGAATCCAGATCCTACCCGTCGAGTTAGGCGACGACTCGACGGGTTCGCCTTCATGACCAATATTCAAGTCCTTCATCCTACTCGCCGAGTTGTATGAACAACTCGTCGAGTTCATCTTCATCCGAAGAACACTCATGATGAGACTCGCCGAGTTGTATGAACAACTCGTCGAGTCCGTTCTTGATCTAAGGAGATTGCCTTGAACTCGCCGAGTCAGGGCTTTGACTCGCCGAGTACCTCCATGGATGGGTTAAGCTTCTGACTCACTGAGTCACACCCTGTGACTCACTGCTCACTCGACGCTACAAAAAGGGGACAAACTCGAAGACTCGCGAGCAGACTCGCCGAGTCGTTGCCATGCACTCCTAAAATATACCGATTTGCTCGATTCCAGTCCATGCCATTCACAGATCTGGACTTCTAGGACACGAATCACACGTAAAGTTTCCAACTTTACGTGTGGATATTCACCAATATGGATTTTAGGGCTCAAAATGTCTCAAAAGGGTAGATCTAGGGCTAACAAGCAACATGGAGCCAAAAAGCTAACAGATCTGAGCTCCTGGAGCTCAATCTTGCCTAGATCCAAAGGCCAAACGCCTTATTACCACATACAATGCACATACAAACTTGGAGATTTGACCAAGAAGGACCCAAATGAGGTTTTAAGCATGGAAACAAGGGGAAAACGAGCTATACCTCAAAGGAACTGCTGGAAGGACACAAAACACGCTTGGATGGCTCCCCTTCTTCTGGATCTACTTTCTTCCTCTTTCAAAGCCTTCAAAAACACATACACACACCTCAAACTCTCAAGGAATAGCTTAGAACGAGAGATACAGGACTTTAAGGGTCTATGGGGGCCGGC
This sequence comes from Lactuca sativa, assembly GCF_002870075.4. Lineage (NCBI taxonomy): Eukaryota > Viridiplantae > Streptophyta > Magnoliopsida > Asterales > Asteraceae > Lactuca > Lactuca sativa. The sequence goes on from NC_056624.2 coordinate 195,452,551, forward strand.
TTGGGGCTGATGAGCCCTTTAAATAGGGTGCAAACCCCTGAAACTTAGGGTTTCATCCAACAGCTGTGACTCGCCGAGTCCAGGATATGGACTCGTCGAGTCGACAATTTAAACGCGTCCCGGGTCCCGCATCCACTCGGCGAGTCGGACCTATGACTCGTCGAGTCCAAGGCTAAAGGAAAGGAAATACATCAAATAACATTTACGTACCAGGAACCGGGTGCTACAAATCTCCCCCACTTATTTTAGACTTCGTCCTCGAAGTCTGCTGCTCGATCCTGAAACAGCTCGGGATAATGCTCCATCATCTCGTCCACCGGCTCCCAAGTCCACTCCGAACCCTTGCGGTGCTGCCATTGCACCTTCACTAGCTCCACCTTCTTGTTCCTCAAATCCTTCGACTTCCTGTCGAGGATTGCGACTGAGCGCTCAATGTAATTCAGGCTGTCATCAACCTGAATATCCTCCAACGGTACTACTACAGAATCGTCCACTAGGCACTTCCGCAACTGAGAAACATGGAAAGTGCTGTGGATCTGGCTGAGCTCGGCTGGCAGGTCCAGCCTATATGCTACCTTGCCCACCCGGGCTACGACCCTGAACGGTACGATGAATCGTGGGCCCAACTTGCCCCGCTTCCTGAATCGGATGGCGCCTTTCCACGGCGACACCTTCAGGAGAACCATATCCCCGACCTGGAACTCTAAATCGGATCGACGCTTGTCGGCATAACTTTTCTGCCGACTCTGAGCAGTCTGAAGCCTGCTCCGGACCTGCTGGATCCTCTCAGTCGTCTTGAGCACCACTTCGGTGCTCCCCATGACTCTCTGGCCAACCTCACCCCAGCATATCGGGGTCCTACACCTCCGTCCGTACAACATCTCGAAGGGAGGGCGGTCGATACTCGCGTGATAGCTGTTGTTGTAGGAGAACTCGGCCAGGGGAAGATAGGTATCCCAGCTACCACCGAAATCTAGCACGCACGCCCGCAGCATATCCTCCAGGGCCATTTTGGTATGATTGAGATCCACTTCGGGTTTGGAGTCTAGATCTGAGGTTGCTACTTCAGATCTAGACTTATATTGGTCCAGAAAGTCATAAAGCATCAGTTATTGAATTGTTGGTGAAGCCCTTTTGTCTAAAACCCAAGCCCTAGTGTGTTTTGGGCCTATATCTCTTTGGTTTCACGTAAGGTTTGCAACTTTATGTGAGGGATAGATTGTAGAAGGGTGGATCTACGGATTGGAGCCTCAACATGGCTCGAAAAGCCTCTGAATGGATTGAGAACTGGAGAGACTCGGCGAGTCACATGGGTGTACTCGACGAGTTGTATGAACACACGCATGGACTCGACGAGTTGGAAGAACAACTCGGCGAGTCTGTTGAAGATTGCCTTGGACTCAGCAAGTCTGTTCTTGGACTCGGCGAGTCAGGTCGTAGAACACCAACCTCTTTTGGTTAAAGCCTTGGATTAGTGAGTCGGTTGGTGACTCAGTGAGTTGGACAGGATGGGACTCAGAGATCGTTGGACTCGGCGAGTCTTGGGGCGACTCGGCGAGTTAAGTTGTGTCATGAGAGTTTTCTGGGTAAGGGAACTCGGCGAGTCGGCGGGGTGACTCGGCGAGTAGAGTCAACCAGGAAGGTTGACTTTGATTGAGGACTTTGACCTTGACCAAGAGTTGACCAGTTTGACTTCCAAGGGTACTTTGGTATTATTGGTATTTATGGAATTGGTTCTTTGGTGGTGTTCAGTGGCGGCGATCGTGTCGGAGGTCGGAGCATCTTGGTCTTTTCTTTTTCAGTCAGCAATTTTAGGTGAGTTATCCTCACCATATCAATAGGGTCTAAGGCACCAAGGCCGGCCCTTTTAGTTGTTATCTTGGTTACAATATGCTACATGTGGTTATGATCTGTTAGATTGGTATCAGAATAGATAGTATCTTGTTATGCTCATGTGATCCGTTAGGATTGGTATGTTAGTGACCTGGTTAGGTCGATGCCTTGGTCATGAGAGATTACTATGATAGATGATCTGTGAGATAGTTATATCTAATATCTGTACTTGTACTGTTGATGTGCTTATTGATATGTTAGATCGGCGTCCTGGTAATTGGGACAGTATTATGTCAGTAACCTGGTTTAGGTCGGTATCCTGGTATATAGGATGATGCTATGTTAGTGACCTGGTTTAGGTCGATATCCTGGTATATAGGATGATGCTATGTTAGTGACCTGGTTTAGATCGGTATCTTGGTATATAGGATGATGCTATGTTAGTGACCTGGTTTAGGTCGGTATCTTGGTATATAGGATGATGCTATGTTAGTGACCTGGTTTAGGTCGGAATCCTGGTATATAGGATGATGCTATGTTAGTGACCGGTTAGGTCGATATCCTGGTAAGGATGATGCTATGCTTTATGATCTGCTAGATCGATTTGTTTGCCTATGGAATGTTATGTGATTTCCTGTTATATGTACACATGGTTATTTGCTTGATGTTTGGGTTGAGGCGGTCCTGCTTTGTGCTGAAGGCCAACATACCCTACGAGCGGTCCGGATAGATTGTAGGCCCGTATGGCGGTCCAGTCGTACCAAAGGCTCGGATAGATCCAGTAGACTGAAGGCCCGGTGCGGGCGGTCCAATCATATTGTAGACTCAGAGAGTGGACCAGGTGAACTAAAGGCCTGTTGTGGGCGCACCAGTCATGCTGCAGACTTGAGAGGCATGGTTGTTTTGTATTGTGATATAATATGTTATGATTATGGTTGTATGTGGTTGGTATTTTGGAGGTAACTCACTAAGCTTTCGGGCTTACAGTTCAGTGTATTGTTTCAGGTACTTCAGGAGATTGTGGCAAGGCGAAGGCGTGATCGTACCGCTCCTCATGTTTTATGATTCATGATATGGTTCTGGGGGATACTCTGATGTTTAAACCATTTGAAAATAAGATGTATGAACTTAATGGTTTTTTGAATGAAATAAAATGTTTTAAATTGGCTCAAATTTTTGGTCGTTACTAGTTGGTATCAGAGCCTTGGTTTGAGTGAATTGGAGGAACATTCGTGTGAATCCAGTCTCAAATGAAGGAGGGATTTACAAAATGGTTTTCAAAAGGTTTTCGAAATAAGTAAAGGAGGATGCAGAAGGTACGATCAGCCAGAGCCAGTAAGTAGACCCCAAAATACCACACAAGTTATTTGATTATGTGATATGTTAGAATAGCATGCTAGTACTAGGCTAGGGATCTTCATGAATTGCATGATAGAATTGCCTGATTTCATGATGCCTATTAGCCTAGGGTTTTCCTTATATGAAATTGACATCCTTACTGTAGTTATTTAGTTTATGCATCACGGATGTGCATAATCAAGATCTTATAGCCTAATAATGTTTGATTCGACCTTAGGGTAGAATTTGATATTCGAAAGTCTATCGAGTCCAGCGTTATGTGTGGCTAGTATACACTAATGCTGCAGGGTCGGTGGAAGTTTCATGGATTGGGTGGGTAATGAGAGGCTGGGAGGCCAGATATGAGATGTTTAGCATTCCTCTAGGAGTGAGGATTTAATCGCTCACTACATTTATGTATATTGTTAGGCGTTGTGATGATACTGATGGGTTTTAGGTAAAACAAATAACCTAGAAAACAATTCCTAAGTTCACATACAACCTACTTGGGATCTATGTTTTAACTATTGAACATACAACTTTGAATTGCAAAACAAGAACCCTAGAGGAGAGAGGCTAATTTTGAAATTAACAAACTAGGTTTAGGAGTTACATACCTTTCAATTGTTATAGCAAACAATTGACAATTCCCTTGATCTTGATCTTGATCTTCTTGGAAGCTTAGCACCACAAATGTAATGCCTCTAATGGAATCACACCCAAACTAGCAAGAAGGAAAGTAGAGGAGAGAGGGGAGAGGGAGTATGCAAAATCTCGGCCTTAGGGTTTCTTCAAAAGAAAGAGTGACCAAAATATGAACGAGGAGGCTCCTTATATAGCTGAGGGATCTAAGGTTTAGGGGAAACCCTAGTTATCCTTTGCTTAGGGCCTAAGCAAACCCAAGGGCCTTATCCAAGCCCCTATTGACGAAATTATTAGGGTTTCCCCTAAAGATTTCGTCCACCCTCTTCCAAGGGGGTTCTAGAGCCTTCCACTCAACTATTACATAATTGCAAACTAGTCCCTGCACTTTGTAATTAATTCTTTTAACCCTAAAATTAATTCTAATTAATTTCTGGTAAAATATTAATTAAACATAATGATTTCTAATTAATATATTAATCTTTTAACATATTAATAAATTCATTTATATTAATTTATTAATCTTATAATAAATTAATATCTCTCCTTTCATAATTTCCTTGTCCGGTTGCTAGGTTTGAGGGCAACCCAAAAGGACTGTGCTGCTATCAATTCAAGTACATACCAAATATAGTTATGGTCTTAGACACCTAATCCAACAGTCTCCCACTTGGATAAGTCTATAACTATAATTGCTAGACAAAAGACATGGAATTCAATCAACCTCTTTGTCCAGAATCTATGTTTCCCGATTCCTGATTTGTGATGATGTAGGACTTCTAATTGAACACATTAATTTAGTCCTGGTTGGGCCCAGCACATAAGTCAACACCAAATCATCGAGGGGCCCACATATATCGCTTTTCCGGTTAGGGAAAAAGGAACGAATAAACGCTGACTCATATGCTTGTATCTTTTACTCATCAAATTATACATGACAATACGTTTTATAACACCAAGTTACTGATGCATTTTCGTATCACCAATGCATGACCGACTTGTAAATTACAACTCATATATCTTCATTTCAAGATTATAAGATATTATCATCTCAGTATTACTCGTGATGAATTCCATGAAGTAATAATCTGAGTGAGGGTTTATCCAATACTCAAATCTCAATTTCTGAGTACTCATGAACGTTGCAGCAAATCTATTGCCATGTCTATCCTTAGACAATCTACAATCCAGTTCATGACAGTCTTGATTCACTACTTACTTCCAAAAGTACGAGCGACTGTGGAGTTTGAATAATCTAATTATTTGGGAAGTAAAACATGCAAAAAATGAAACACAACAATAAACAATTGACAAAAGGTAGTAAACCCATAAATAATACTTTATTATTCAATCACCAAAAGTCAATTACATTTACTCTGTTACAAGTTTCAGGACAAAACTAATCTAACTACTAAAACTAATATCATCTTTCAGACCTATGCTCCGAGCATGCTGAATATGCTTAACCCTACTTAGACCCTTTGTAAGGGGGTCTGCTGGGTTATCTTCAGATGATACCCTCTTTACAACAAGATGGCCTTCTTCAACTCTATGCCTGATGAAATGGTACTTTCTATCTATATTTCTGGTTTTACCATGGTCTCTGGGTTCCTTAGTTAAGGAAACCGCTCCCTCATTATCGCAGAACGGTTCCATAGGCTCCTGGATGGTTGGAACAACTCCGAGATCCCCGATGAAGTTCCTTAACCAGGCTGCTTCTTTCGACGCTTCACTTGCTGCTATGTACTCTGATTCACAAGTAGAATCAGCCACCGTATCTTGCTTGGAACTCTTCCAAGTAACTGCTCCTTCATTCAGTAAAAATACCCGGCCCGACTGAGAACGGAAGTTATCTCTATCCGTCTGAAAGCTGACATCACTGTAACCGTCTACTCTCAAAGTATCATTGCCACCAAGTACAAGGACCCAGTCCTTTGTTCTTCGCAAATACTTGAGTATATTCTTTACTGCTGTCCAATGAGCTCTACCCAGGTTTCCCTGATAGCGACTGACCATGCTCAAAGCAAAGGCCACATCAGGGCGAGTACATGTCATAGCGTACATGATCGATCTGACAGCAGAAGCATAAGGTACTCGACTCATGTCTGCTATTTCCTCGTCTGTACTAGGGCATTGAGTCTTACTCAATTTTGTGTTGCTTTGGATAGGTAGCTCTCCCTTCTTGGAATTTTCCATACTAAACCTCTTTAGTACCTTATCCAAGTATGTGCTCTGACTAAGTCCAATTAGTCTCTTCTTTCTATCTGTCAATATCCTAATCCCAAGAATATAGGCAGCTTCACCAAGGTCTTTCATGGCAAAACACTTTCCAAGCCAAGACTTAACTTCATTCAAGGTTGGAATGTCGTTACCAATGAGTAATATGTCATCGACATATAACACCAGAAAAGTTACCATACTCACACTAGCCTTGATATACACACAAAACTCATCTTCACTTCTAGAGAAACCAAACTCTTTGACTTTCTCATGGAAGCAAAGATTCCAGCTGCGAGATGCTTGTTTGAATCAATAAATGGATTTCTCAAGCTTACACACTCTATTGGGAAACTTTGCATCGACAAAACCCTCTGGTTGATTCATGTAAACATCCTCAGCCAGCTTCCCATTAAGGAAGGCATTCTTAACATCCATCTGCCAGATTTCATAGTCATGAAAGGCAGCTATGGCAAGCAATATCCTGATAGATTTGATCTTGGCTACTGGTGAGAAAGTTTCATCATAGTCAACCCCTGGGGTTTGTGTGAAACCTTTCGCAACCAGTCTAGCCTTGAATGTGTGTACATTCCCATCCATGTCTGTCTTCTTCTTGAAGATCCATTTGCAACCAACTGTCTTACGACATGGTGCATTATCAACCAAATTCCAAACTTGGTTGTCATACATGGATTTTATCTCGCTTTCCATTGCCTCTTTCCACTTGGAAGCCTCTGGGCCTGCCATTGCTTCCTTGTAAGAGACTGGTTCATCTAAATTCACCAGTGTCCTATCACTGATGAATGTGTCACCATCTGAAGTGATATGAAAACCATACAACTCAGGTGGCACACTCACCCTAGTGGATCTACAAAGAGGTAATGATTTATCAACTGGTTCAACAGGAACTGTTTCCTCTGGTTGAGTGCTAGTGTCATCTAAGGTTCCTTCATTGGTTGACTCTTGAATCTCTTCAAGGTCAATGGTACTCCCACTGTCCTCTTTGGATATGAGCTCTCTTTCTAGAAAGACTCATCTTCGAGCTACAAAGACCACGTTCTCACTAGGTCTGTAGAACAAATATCCAAAAGACTGTTTTGGGTAACTAATGAAAACACATTTCTCACTTCTTGTTGCTAGCTTGTCGTGAGTCTCTCGTCTTACGAAAGCTTCACTACCCCAGACTTTAATATGTGCTAACAAGGGAACTTTCCTTGTCCACATTTTGTGAGGTGTTTTGGCAACCTTCTTTGTTGGGACAAGATTTAGGATGTGGGCGGTTGTTTCTAAGGCATAGCCCCAAAAATGAATTGGAAGTGGAGCACGACTCATCATAGAATGAACCATGTCTAACAAGGTTCGATTACGCCTCTCATCTACACCATTTAACTAAGGTGTCCTAGGAGGAGTCAATTGTGAGACTATCCCACATTCTTTCAGATAGTCGTTGAACTCGATACTAAGATACTCCCCGCCTCTATCGGATCTAAGTATCTTTATCTTTATGCCCAATTGATTTTTGACTTCATGCTTAAACTCTTTGAACTTTTCAAAGGTTTCTAACTTATGTTTGATCAAGTAGATGTAACCATATCTGCTATAATCGTCAGTGAAAGTCACATAGAATTTATTAGCATCCCTTGTGGTTGATCTGAAGGGCCCACACACATCTGTGTGTATGAGATCCAACAGACCTTTACCTCTTTCACAAGACCCTGTGAATGGTGATTTTGTCATCTTTCCCAAAAGACAAGATTCACACAGATCATCTGATTTTAGGTCAAATGATTCCAAGACTCCATCTTTTTGGAGTTGGACTATGCGTTTCTTGTTAATGTGTCCAAGACAACAATGCCACAAGCATGCCTTGTCTACACTATTAGACGAGTCAATATTAAACACATTATTTCCTAAGCTATCAACACAAGTCATTGTTTCATACACGCCGTCACAAGGTAAAGCTTCAAACACAAAAACACCATTCCTATAAACAGAAATTGAACCATTCAAATCATTAAAAGAATATTTAAAACCTTGTCTGAACAATGCATGAAATGAAATAATGTTTCTCGTCATCTCAGACGAATAGCAACAATTCAACAAATCTAATCTAACATCATTATTAAGCAAAAGTTGATAAACTCTGATCTTGGTTACTGGTGAAGACTTCTTGTTTCCCATGATCAAGTTTATCCTACCTCGCTCTATCTTCTCACTTTCCCTTAGCCCCTGCAAATCAGAACAAATGTGAAAACCACATCCTATATCAAGGACCCATGAACGAGGAGATAATGAGTTATTAGAAGAAATAGTGTAAATACCTGTCGAAGATGGCTTCACTTTGCCATCTTTGATGTCCTACAGATATTGTGGGCAGTTTCTCTTCCAATGCCCTTTTTAATTGCAGTAAAAGCAAACAGCTTCCTTTGGATCATAGACATGGGGAAGGGAAGCATTGGGCTTGGCTTTTGGGTCATTGCTAGATGACCCTACTTGGACCTTTGCCTTCCAGTTTTGCTTGGGAGGACCTTTCCTCTTTTTCCCCTTTCCCTGTCCAATAGCTAGAACAGGAGCACTTGCAGGGATGGGGGCTATACTTTTACCCTTCATCCCTGATTCAGCAGTCTGCAACAAGTTGTGCAATTGGGCCAATGTCTGCTCAGTGTTGTTCAAATGGTAAGTTAAGATAAACTGACCATAACAATCAAGCAACGAGTTCAAGACCATGTCAATGGCCAATTCCTCATCAAAATGAATGTTGAGCTTGACCAAACGCTCTATTTAGCGTTGCATTCTTTGCACATGAGATACAACCGATTCCCCCTCTTTCATCTTACAAGCCATTCCTTGTTCATCTCAAAAGGCCAGTAGTCCTCATAGTACCTTTGTAGTTCAGGGGACATGGTTGCGACAATGATGCATGCCACTTTGGTAGCATCATCATAGTGCTTCTTGTATGCAGCATACTCTTCGGGAGTGGCTTTGGACTCATCAAGTTCTTTGAGCTCCTATTCAAGGACATACTCTTTGTCCTCGAATCTAAGTGCCATCTTGATGTTATGCATCCAATCATTATAGTTCGAGCCATCCATAATGACTTTAGCGCAAATGTTGAGCAAAGAGAAGTTGTGGCTGGAGGATGAAGAAGCAGAAGTGTTTCCAAGAGTAGACATCTGAAAAGAAAGGTAGTTTTAGTTAGATTTCAAGACACCTCAATATAATAACCCAAAGATATCACATTAAGGTTAGGACCCAACTATGATGATTTACAACTTAGAAATAGGATGCCAAGATCCAAGTTCAAATCTCATAAAGGTAGGTGAATGAAGATTCACCAATTCCACCATTAGACGAAATGAAATTCCTAATTCTTTTGAGATACATTAAAACTATTTAATGGCATGTTTTAATCTCGGATTATGCTCTACTATTTGTGACTGGGATACCAAGCACAAACTAGATGTGAATAACCATGCAAATGTGCTTGGTAACCTTATTGTCTTTATCATTAACTATTGATGTGCCGGTAAACCACACACGCTCCATCAAAATGATAATTATAAGATACCCATTACTACACTTTATTAGTGCCCTTTAGTGTGCCGGTTAACCACACACGCTCCACTAACGACCAATAAAACATAATGTGCAATTTCATCGATTAGCATACTTTTCACATTTTTCCTAAAGTAGCTAGAGTTGGTATTTTTTTTAAAATAATGTCTAGTACTTTCTTCAATAGCATTATACTTTTAATGAGAAGTAGTTGTCCTATCAAATCTGTTCTGCTAACGACCCTCCATTAATCAAGGAAGCGGTAGGTGTGAGTGAACACCCATTCAACTACCATTTTATAGGTAGTTTCCTTATACCCCCCTTATAGATTAGCTTCGTGAATGAGGCATACTAGCGATTTGACTGACCATATTCTTATACATATATAATATTAAACTTTTAATTATAATATATATATATATATATATATATATATATATATATATATATATATATATATAAGGTGTGTTTTAAAACATTTTAAAACTCCAAGGGTTTATATAAATTTCGAAATTTAAACTATTAAATTTAAAATTTAAATAAACCAATTAATTAGATTTAATGTTTATCTATTAATTAAGTTTTAATTAATTTATTAAATCTTGTAAGGATTATCCAACTAAATTAAACAATTAATTTAATCCTAATCCTTATCCCTCTAAATTTCGAAAATTAGGGTAAAGATAATTATCCAATTAATCTAATCTAGTAACAATTATCCAAAAACAAGAAACCCTAAAATGTCTAACATATTTTTGAAATTCACAAGGGAGGAGGCTAGGGGTTTCAAGACCCTAACCCTAATTTCGATTAGGGTTCTTTGGAGGCTAGGGTTTTCGAAAACCCTTTGATCCATAACCCTAAAAATCGAAAAAATAGCCTTTAGGGTTTAATAGCTATAAACCCTAATTTGCAATTCAACAATTTTAGCAATTTAATTTAAAACAAACAATGGATCTGATACCACTGATGAGTTTTAGGTAAAACAAATAACCTAGAAAACAATTTCTAAGCTCACATGCAACCTACTTGGGATCTATGTTTTAACTATTGAATATACAACTTTGAATTGCAAAACAAGAACCCTAGAGGAGAGAGGCTAATTTCGAAATTAACAAACTAGGGTTAGGAGTTACATACCTTTCAATTGTTATAGCAAACAATTGACAATTCCCTTGATCTTGATCTTGATCTTCTTGCAAGCTTAGCACCACAAGTGTAATGCCTCTAATGGAATCACACCCAAACTAGCAAGAAGGAAAGTAGAGGAGAGATGGGAGAGGGAGTATGCAAAATCTCGGCCTTAGGGTTTCTTCAAAAGAAAGAGTGACCAAAATATGAACCAGGAGGCTCCTTATATAGCTGAGGGATCTAGGGTTTAGGGGAAACCCTAGTTATCCTTTGCTTATGGCCTAAGCAAACCCAAGGGCCTTATCCAAGCCCCTATGGACGAAATTATTAGGGTTTCCCCTAAAGATTCCGTCCACCCTCTTCCAAGGGGGTTCTAGAGCCTTCCACTCAACTATTACATAATTGAAAACTAGTCCCTGCACTTTGTAATTAATTCTTTTAACCCCAAAATTAGTTCTAATTAATTTCTGGTTAAATATTAATTAAACATAATGATTTCTAATTAATATATTAATCTTTTAACATATTAATAAATTCATTTATATTAATTTATTAATCTTATAATAAATTAATATCTCTCCTTTCATAATTTCCTTGTCCGGTTGCTAGGTTTGAGGGCAACCCAAAAGGATTGTGCTGCTATCAATTCAAGTACATACCAATTATAGTTATGGGCTTAGACACCTAATCCAATAGATACTTGAGACAAATATGGGCATGTGTGGAAGGTAGTATGGGCCCGTACTACTGAAAGCACAGGACCCATACGCGTGGCAAGGAAGTCACAACCCCTAGGTTTGGGTTTTGGAGTTGTTTCCCTGTCATTATATAGGCTATTAGAGACCTGTTGGTGTATTGCCAGAATGGTGGTCACAAGACGTCTTGTGACCGGATCCAGGTTAGGATCGGGAGCTGGCAGCCAGGATAGGCCAGCATTGTCAGGGGATTTAGTCAGGGAGATCCTCCGAGAGGAGACGATCGAGATTATTCGGGGATAAATTCCGAAGATGATTGGTTCCTTCAAGACCGCCATGGTTGAGTATTTTGTCGAGTGTCATGCGGCCATTGCTGAGACAGTTGCCGCGACAGCTTTGGCAGCTGTGTGCCATGGCAACTGTAACGACGGCAGGGAGAGGAGCTGGACGAGCTTTCCAGGACCGGGACATGATATCGGTACATAATCAGATGAGCAAAAGGATATAGTTTTCTGGGAGCAGGAAGATGACCTGTACTCATTATATTTCCGCAAGTTGAGCAGGAGAGTCTAGCTTGTGGGTTTATCGATTTGAGGCTCGGGGGTTTGCTCGAGGCCGGGTTATGGGTCGTGGGAACTCCAGAAAGGAGTGATGATTATGTTCAGCTGGGGTTTTGCAGCTGGAAGTGAAATGGCTGATTGATGAATTGGACCGTCGTTTGGTAGGGCAAGGATTGCACCCTCTCAGTTTCCGAGCTCGAAGGAGTGAGCAGGCTTGTGATCCCAGGATCATGTGTATTCCAGCTCGGGGTCAGTTGGTTACAAGAATAGGCAACATTATTTCAGCGCCGGTGAGATCAGGACGGTCGGCGTGGCATAAGTGTTGTGAGGTCCGATTTTCCTTTGATCTCTTATATCGGATGGAAAGGATTGATTGTGCGATCTATTGCACTTTTGGGACTGTAGACTATGTCTTGGGAGTGGTTTGTAGCCCGGTTTAGGGCAGAGGTTGTTTCAGCTATGGGCGTTTGAGTTAGTGAGTAAGTCAGGGTGTGAACCCTGAAGATAATGATTTCTAAAGCCCGAAAGCGGGAAGCTTGTTTGGAACACCTTTAGAAAAGGGGTTTTATGTGGGAGGACTGTGGAGGGAGTCCTACAAAAGGGTTATTCATCATTTCCAGGATTTAGTGGTTAGCAACCATTAGTGGTTGACAGATTAAAAGCGCTAAGAGAAGTAACTCGTTGCCGAGGTATTAGTTGGAGCATCTATATGGTGGTCTTCAGGAAGTGGTGTGGAGTCATTCACGCATTAGTGGCTATCGGTTTCATTGGGATTCAGGAAGTGATCATCTGATTCTTAGAAGTGTGTGATGAGTCGGGTCTAGCTAGCAACGGAACACTAGTGGGAAAGAGTTGGTTGTCATCGAATAAATCGTTGGGAAGTGAGGAGGATTGAGAATCCTCCAATCTTCATGTATTATGAAGGCTTAGTTGAATCTAAGTGAGGGAGTGTTACCCTCAGCTCCCTTAGCCCCCTTTGAGGTCCAGTAAACCCTAACTTGTCTGTATAAGGCCATTGGAGGGAGATTGAAGCTTTGAGAGGTGTTCTAGTGGAAGAAACTTGAAGATCAAAAGGGTTTGCATCAAGAAAGTAGTGTATATTCGTATTTATGTTTAAAAAAATGAATTTTTAGTTCAGTTTCACATTGTGAATATAGTCATATTTACATTGTGAATATGGTCATATTCACAATGTAAATTTGTTAAGATCCACAATATAAATAATAGTAAGTTAGATTCACATTGTGAATTCTGAAAACTAATTTATATACAGTTCAGATTCACAATGTGAAAAAATTTATTTATTGAATTTACATATGTCGCCGTTTAGGTGATGCCAAGGCGCTAGACGGTTAGCAACTGATTACGATTAGGGTGCTTAACAAAGAATTGTCAACATCGATCAAACTCGGGCTAGGCGGTCATCAATGCTCCTTGTCAGTTTTTTGGCTATCCTTGGCGCTCCTAGGTGGGAATATTTTAAAAATTCAACTTTCCAAATTTTCAAATATTATGCGAAAATTTACAAAATTTCAAAATTTTTAATTTTTTTTATATTATTATAACAAATATTTTAAAATTTAAAATTTTAAAATACTAATTTTCTTATGTTATATTAAATTTTAAAATAGTTTTATTAGTAATTAAGGTTCCCGATTAATCATCCAATTATATATATATATATATATATATATATATATATATATATATATATATATATATATATATATATATATATATATATATATATATATATATATATATATATATATATGCTTAGGTTATTATATTCAAAGTAAGTATTGTGTTATTGTATGCATAAATGTGGGCTAAATATTTTACTAATTTTAAGAAAGTGATTAATACATATTATTGAATTAAATATAATTGAAAAATACCATCAAATTTAACTATAAGGGTATTTTAGTCAATTAATATATATTTAATAAAGGAAATTTTGCATATTCTATGTAACATCCCGAATTTCAGAAGTATGATTTAAGGGTTTGAAGTGTAATTTCGAAGAAGGGACTCGATGAGTAGGTATGCTTACTCGTCAAGTCGGAGCGGGTCTTGGGTTGCGAATTAAGTGACCAACTCGCCGAGTCGGAAGCTGGACTCGACGAGTTGGTGTTGGAGTGAGAAAAACCCTAATCTTAGGGTTTGCACCCTATTTAAAGGACTTTATGTCCTTCTCTCAGCCTCCTTATTGCCATTGAGAGACAGAAAACCCTAAGCTCATGCGTGTGAGGCCATTGGAGGGAGATTGAAGCTTTGAAAGGTGTTCTAGTGGAAGAAGCATGAAGATAAAAAGGGCTTGCATCAAGAGAGTGGTGTAGATCCAAAATCTACAAAAGTGTGGGCACATCTTGGAGGTAATAAGTTGTTACCTTGCCTTTGTTGTTTCTAGATCTATTCTTGAATGAGATTTGAAGCCATTTTGGTATGATTAAGATCCATTTTGGGTTTGGAGTTTAGATATAAGGTTGTTACTCCAGATCTAGACTTGTGTTGGTCTAGAATGTCATAAAGCATCAGTCAGTGAGTTGTTGGTGAAGCTCCTTTGTCTTAAACCCTAGCCCTAGAGTTTGCAACTTTATGTGGGATTTATGCACTAGAAGAGTGGATCTACAGTTTAGAGCCCCTACATGGCTCAAAAAGTCTCAGTATGGATTAAGTACTGAAGGGGATCGACAAGTCACATGGGTGGACTCGGCGAGTCATATGAAGATGGGCATGGCCTCGATGAGTTAGAAGAACAACTCGGCGAGTCTATTGAAGATTGTCATGGACTCGGTGAGTCTGGTCGCAGAACCCCAACCTCTTTTGGTTAAAGCCTCGGATTAGGGAGTCGGATGGCGACTCAGTGAGTTGGACAGGATGGGACTCAGAGATCGTTGGACTTGACGAGTCTTGGGGTGACTCGGCGAGTTGAGTCGTGCTGTGAGAGTTTTCTAAGTTTGAGAACTCGGCGAGTCGACAGGTTGACTCGGCAAGTAGAGCCAATCAAGAAGGTGGACTTTGACCAGTCTGACCTTTAGGAGTATTATGGTAATTTTTGGATATTTATTTCATGGGATCATTGATGATTATAGGTGTTGAAGTTAGAGGAAGTGTTCGGGTCTGTTCTTTCCTGATTCAGTTCGGCAGTTGCAAGGTAAGTTATCCTCACTATAACAACAGGGTCTACGACACCAAGGCCGGCCCTTTATCGGATGGGAATCTGGGTATTGTTTGATATGTTTTTGAGCTGCTAGATTTGCATCCTGGTTTTAGGATGGTGTTATGTTAGTGAACTGGTTACGGTCGGTATCCTTGTATATAGGGTAACGTTATGTTAGTGACCAGTTAGGTCGGTATCCTGGTTAGGATGTTGATATGCTGCATGATCTGATAGATTCGTTTGTTTGGTTGAGGATTTTTATGTGATTAACTGTTTTATGTGCACATGGTTGTTTGGATGGGGTTGGGTTGAGGCGGGTCCTTTTTTGTACTGTAGGCCAACATACCCAGGGCGGACCGGTTAGACCGAAGGCCCAGCGAGTAGTCCGGATTGGATGAAGGCGCCAAGAGGGCGGTCCAGATGTGCCGAGGCTCGGAGAGTGGACCAGGCCGACTGAAGACCCGGTGCGGGCGGACCAGTCATACTGTAGACTCAAAGAGTGGACCAGGTGGATTGAAGGCCCGGTGCGGGCGGACCAATCACACTATAGACTCGATATACATGGCTAGACTCGGAGAGTGGACCAGGTGGACAGAAGGCTTGGTGCAGGCGGACCAGTCACAATGTAGACTCGATATGCATGGTTGTTCTGTATTGTGATATGATATGAGTATGGTTATATGTGGTTGGTATTTTGGGGGTAACTCACTAAGCTTTTGGGCTTACAGTTGTAGTGTTTTGTTTTCAGGTACTTCAGGAGATCATGGCAAGGCGAAGGCGTGATCATACCGATCCTCATACTTCATAATTTTGTGATCTGGTTTTGGGGATACTATGATGTTTGAACTCTTTTGAAAACAAATTGTAATAACTTAACGAATTTTGAACAAATTAAAATGTTTTAAATTTGTGCAATTTCTATGAGTGTTACATTCTAAGGAATCATAAATTCTATTAATTTTAAGAATCCGATTTTACGAATTATAAGGTTTTTAATTCGAACATTCTGACAGAATATGTTTGAGTATGTTCAAAAATAAAAATATTGTTGAACCATAAAATAATAAAAATATTCTTGAACATATTTCTTGATCACGACTTTAAAAATTTCTTTTTGAATAACAAAATTCTTGAACCATCAATTGAGGAATTAAAACAAAAATTACGTTAATTCTTATAGAATACATGTAACTATTGTTAAAAATACATTTACTGTTAAAGAATAAAACTAAAAAAAACTTTCAAATCTAAAAGAAAATGTCAAAATCTAACAATTATACTAATACATTCTAAAAGAATAATGTTGCTAAGAGGCGTCGTTCAAATTTCGTGGTCCGTTCTTCAAGCATTAGCTTCTGTGGAAACAAATCCAATGAATAAATTAGTGAGAAAATATCCATATTTCATTCCAACATAATTGTAATTTGTGATTCTATTCTGATAGAATTGGAATTCATTTACCAATAATTATATTAATTCGGGGAATTCTAACAAAATATGCTCATGATTATCATAAAAAACATTCTTTTTTGATAAAACACTATAAACGAAGAAATACCATTCAGTTGAATCATTTTAGCGAGCGCTTGGTGTGCATCAAAACAACTTTCAATTTCTTGTAAAAATTAGACAATCGGAACAAATTCCCAATTCACCGAAAATATTACACCTTGAAAGAATTAGACAATAAACCTAAACACATCCAAAATTTCTTTGATTTCTGTCAAACAATCAACCCAAAACATCCATTCCATACATTGAAATCAAATCAAATTAAAAAAAAAAAAAACTCATTTGGAGATTAAACTTCATTGGTTTACAGTAAATCAATCTAAAGTACACTTGCAAACAAGAACACGTTTGTGTTTCCTATCCTTCCCTGTCAAACACCCAATCCAAACACCCATTGGTTTCTATCAAATAAAACAAACCCAAACACCCCAATGATTTCTATCTAACAGTCAAACAAAAAGAAAAGGGAAGAGAACATGTTACTGATCAGGGCAACACCCCTCACAACCCCTCTTCTTCTTTCGTCATGAAAACCCACCGAGGACCCCGACTTCTTCACTTCTGTTGATCGCGACACCCCACCATTTTCCTTCCTCCCTTCAACTTCGTCAAACCAGAAAGACGACCTCCCTTGTCGCCGATTGAAATCGCTCCTCCTATATTCTCACCTCTGATTCAGAGGAGAAAGAACGAAATCTCGGTGCCTCGTGCCTTCCTTCCTTTGGTTCGGCCAAAAATTGGAGATGGCCACATAGTTCGATCGATTACCACCACCAAGACCACCCCTGTTCGATGCTTGATCGCTCGATTCTTCCCTCTCCCGATCTATGAAGAAGACGATGAAGGGAAACCCCACAAAGGGTCGCTAGTGTCGATGGATCCCTTCACCCTTGCGGTTAATCAATCACCATCGACCCACCAATCTCCCTAATTCGGCAACAACAACAAATGATGGTGGTGGCGATCTTCTGTTTTGGAGCTAGGGTTAGGGAGGATTGAATGGGATAGAATACAGTAATTACCATAATTATAGGAGTGTATTTGTAGAAATTATTTATCAAATTACTAAATTACCCTTATATATTTGTTTGATTATTTCTTTATTTTTTAAAATTTGATTGACCCACATTTATGCATACAATAACACAATAATTACTTTAAACATCTGAACCTATCTCTCTCTCTCTCTCTCTCTCTCTCTCTCTATATATATATATATATATATATATATATATATATATATATATATATATATATAGAGAGAGAGAGAGAGAGAGAGAGAGAGACACACACACACACACTACAAGAATCGACACTATGCCGACAACATTTTCTACAACTGTTGCGACAAAAAAACGTCGGTAAAACCTATATCGACGACTTGTCGTCCGTACAGAGTCGTCGATATAGCCTCGTTGGTAAAAGTCAAAAATGTCGTCGGGATAGATGTCGTCTGTATTGGTCAACAAATTCCAACAATAAGTCGTCCGAAAAGGGTTATTAGAATTAATTTTCAAGGGACAAAAAAGTTTTATTATATACAAATTCAGATGAAAAGTTGTCGGTATAAATATAATCTATACCGACGGCAAGTCATCGGGAAAGGTTAAGGCTATTCAGACGGCATGTCGTCGAGAGAAGATGATAACCGCCAACTTCGGTTTTATCTATACATACGACTTGTCGTCGGTATAGCTTAATTTTTTTAAAATATTTTTCACAATTTTTGTTATATTTACCAAATCTATTTTTTCAAACCATTAAATTTCAAATTCAAGATATGCAGAATAATAAGCATAACAAACCATTGAATTTCAAATTCAAGAAAATAACAAAAAAAAAAGTCTTCAACAAATAGTGTTCAAAATAACATAAAAGATCAATCATAATCATCACCGTTCTCGCTCTCGTTCTCCTCGATCCCGTTGGTTGGTTCAAGGGTGTTCTGTGGAAACATATTGGGATTGAATGGAAATTATTGTATTGGTGGTGGTTGCAAGTTAGGAATTACAGATGTCAGGGAGTTGTTATACAATTGTTTCATTTGGTGAATGTATTTTTGCATGTATTGCAATTGTTGGGTTAATGTACCAACTTGGCAATTATCCATATTTAGAGATTGAGATTTGGAAGAATTGGATTTTTTGGAATGTTAATTTGGAATCAAATGATTGTTGATGCTTGGTTTCCTTCCAACTCTATGAATATGTATGTGTATCTCACCGAGGGCACGAGTGAGACAATGTTCTTCATTGAAGTGTTCTCCCTCCCCGAGCTCTTCTTGCATCAACATCTTCTCTCGTTGAATTTTTACTAAAATAAAGAAAAAAATAAACATACATTAATTAAAACAAATAATAATAATAATAATAATAATAATAATAATAATAATAATAATTTTTTTTATCAAAGAGCATATTAACTTTGTTTATTACTTACCCAATCTACTTCTACTTACAGTGTATACCAACACCGGCCTTCTTTAAAGCGTAGTATTAACGTATCCCTCTAGAAATACATTAAAGATAACAAAACTGTTGTCTTTAGGATGACCTAGCTAACGGTAGCTAACTAGCCTAGTGCCAGACCCTCGCCCTCGCCCTCGCCCTCGTGGCCTCGCACTAGGACTTTGGTGTTTGGCACTCTCGCGCCTAGGTCCAACTCCAGGTTGCTATCTCCGGTCTATAATAAGCCAAAACACAATTGACCAATCCCTATGGTCACAAGTGTAATGCTTAGAGCATTACCACTTATTCCCTCTGCACCAATAGCTGATAGGATTACTACTAGTGATGCACGATTCACCAGTGAGACTCCTCCATGTCCTGTCGGCCCAGACAGGACAAAGGAAACCGTTGGGATCATGCTCAACTAATGACAAGTATAAAAGGAATCTTTCTCCATTAAAGGAAGGGATCGCTTCCTTACAGCTAAAACCCTAATCTCTACATTCTCACATACACACTCAGACTAACTAGACTGCCAGAGCTTTGTCTCGGGACAACCTCTTGGACGTCGACTAACGCCGTTTATTCATTGTTGTGATTACAGGGCTTAACTCAGATGGATCCACCATGAGACGGAGTTAAGCTAGGAGCAAATATCACAACATCTGGTGTCATCTAAACATGTACTTAGAGTTACACAAACATGATACAGCACTACACATCGGCAATGACGGGGAAAGGACCTGTGATACCTTCCGAAGGAGAGATTAGTCTACTCAGATCTATGTCGTCGCTCGACGAAACACAAACATCTACACCAGAAGGACAAGCCTCCACCAAACACCAGCCGCACAAGCACCGCCAGGTTCCACGACAGAAACCACAGTGACGTCAATAGCCAACTTATGGCGACCATCGCCCGTCACGACATAGAATATGGTCACAACCACGACCACAACGCCACAAATAATGATAACTCAACAGTCACAATCACTAACTTCTCAACCATAATCATTGTTGCAAGAACTAGGGAAGAATACTTGGTTCCCGGGTACCAAACTGTCCTCCACGCACACCCAATGTTGAACTATCAGTTCTCTCCCATAGCAAGCATGTCACATATTTCGCTCTTCGCACTGCAACTGCATGGATCCATTCCCTAAGTGCCACCATCACATGAGTCTAACCCTCACATAATATCGACACAGGAGTCTAATCATTAATTGTTATCGACACAACAACTTAATTCCTACGCACAATAGTCACAAGGGCCGAATCTGTACACACTCCAATAGCCGAGAAGAAGCTCATAGTTGCAAAAACAACCGTACAAATTAGCTTTCAGCGAAAACCATACATATTGTTGGCGGCTATGTACAATCAGGCGTACAACAACCCATAATACGCTTAACAATTCATGATGTACGATGGATTTCCATACCCACACATGGAAAACAGAGTGAGGTATACCGACTTTGTTTTCTTCCAGGAACTCTTACAATACGAGATCCCACACACGGCCATGATACCGAACATCCCAAAGTATTACGGAACCACCGATCTATACAAACACATCGACACTTACAAATGGACGATGATGTCATTGAGAATGGATACACGGTTCGCTTACATATACTTCCCCGTCACACTATCGGGAAATGCGAGAAAATGGTTCAAGGCACTATGACCCAACAACATCTTAAGCTTTGAGTAGCTACGATACCTTTTCCTCAATAATTTCATGTAGTTAAGGAAGGGTAAGGGAAACACAAACTCAATCATGGCATGAAAGCAAAATGAGAGAGAGTCAATAAGAACGTATTATGATAGATTCCCTCTAGCAACGCTAAACGTCCCGAGCCATGAGGAATTCCTTATCATCGACGCCTTCGCCCAAGGTTTACTTCCCGACCCTCTATAGAAGAAGATGCAAGGAATGGTACCCCAATAAAGGGATGAACTCAAATCCAGAGTTAGGAAATACCTCAGGTAAGTTGAAGGTGAAGAGAGAAAAGAATCCAACCTAAAGGTTGTTTCCAATGCGTACATAAAACAAGAAGAAGTAGTCTCTCACCCCAATGCTATCCATCGAGAGCGCCAGGACAGGGGCCATGACAAGCACAACCGACATTTGTAGAATTCGTCACAGAGATATCGTCCATTCAGCAAAGCCGAACACCAGAATCATCAAACTTGTTGTCATATGTATTCAGGCTTAATGCTGTTACTGGATGTCTTGTTTGGGTTTAGCCTAAGAATCACAAAAAAAAAAAGAATAGACGTCAGTCATCATCCAGGAGGGGATCTCGGAATGAAGCTCCGATGGTCTAGTCGGTATCTAGATGAGAGAATAAGGGTTTAACTTAATATATAAGAAGAGACGATCCCTTCTCTTTGAGAAGAAGGTTTATGTATATACATGTTGTCATAGGGACAGACCCCTGACAATGCTTTTTGTCCTTTCTGAGATGACAGGACGTGGGGGTATCCTATTGGCAGATCATTCTCCACTAGTGGTTTCTCGCTATTGGTGCAGAACTACTAGAGGGCAGTGTGCTGCACACTACACCTGTCACTCTGGGAAGCGTCTAGTCCTATTTTGTTTCGCTTGTGTATTGATTATTACATTTTGGTCCTTGTGTTGTACACGGGGCGTACCATAATGTATGATTGGCATACAAGTTGCAAAGCGAGTACGCAGGGCATACCACATGGTACTTTTAGCGTACTCATGCGAGAGTTAGACGGGGGTTCCGGCCACGTACGTGGGGCGTATAGCCATGTACGTTGGGCGTACAAGTCTGTACGCGGAGTGTACAATCAAATAGCGTGTACGCTTAGCGTACAGCTGAGTACGCCCCGCGTACTCAGTCAGGTGGTACTTTGCATATTGGGCTTCAAATTTGCGCTTTCTTTTGGGCTTGGGTGTTGGAGTTCTTATTAGGCCATCTGAGTGCAAGTGTTTTGGACTAGGAAAAATGGTTGGACCTTATGGTAAGGCCCATGTAAGGGGTTTGGTCCCAATTTGGAAAATTTGGCGATAATTGGGCCTTGGTAGATTATTTGGCTTTTGGGCCTTTTTAGATTGTGAGTTTGGGCCTTAGTCTTGGACCAAGCTAGGGTAGGGGTAAAATGGTATTTTTACCCTAATTATTGATTTATGGTTAGGGATTGGAACCCAAATGCTATTTGGGTGTTGTTTTGGTATTGATTAGCTCAAGGATTCGTTAGACCAACAGTCAGGGATTTTCAGTGAGATTCAGCAGTTGAGGTGAGTTACCTCACCATATATAACGAGTTGAAGGCACTATGCCGACCCATGATCTATTATGTTAGAATACTCATTGTTTGTGTGACACTAGTATGTGTATGTGCTTGTATGCTTACTGGGCGGGGCCCGATGTGTTGGGTTTTGATATGAAATAAAAGTTTGTTTTACAAAAAACCGGCAACGGAAGACTTTAAAAATAACAAGTTTATTTTTAGTTCATAACAAAACCGAACCATCATGGATCCATTTCTAGAGGTTAGAATGAAAAACCAACGATAGGATGTTTTAGAGATAACCTTTTAAGCCTTTGAACCCACTTGATTTTGATGTGTTGATGAAGATAACTAAAGATCAAAGTGTATGATCTTCTCTACAAGTATCCACCATCAAGAGTGAGACACTTGGAATGCTAGTTCCTTTTTGTATTCTTGAGTGTCTAAAGCCTTTAAGTGCTTAACTCAATTAAGCACTAAATGGAACAACTCAAGAGTTCTTCTAAACACCAAACTAACTTCAAGAGAGAGAGGGGAGAGAGAGAGTGAGAAAGAGGGGGAGAGAGAGAGAGAGAAAGAAAGATACAGAGAGAAAGAGAGGAAGAAGAGAAGAAGAACCGACAGTTCTAGAGAGAAAAGAGAGGAAGAAGAAGAGCTTCACTCTTGCAAAAATGCAAGCCTCATGCATCTCTTATATAGCCCTTGAAAAATAAGGCATAACCATTAAAATAATCTAAAATAATGGTAGCCTTTAGAATCATGGGAGACAAAAGGTGGAAGGTTGAAAAACAACCTTTCACACCATCATTATGCCTTTTAAAATGTAAGATTCTTTAATTTTTATAAACTCCAAGTTTATAAAATATAAACTTTGTCTTTAGGTAAAAGACAAAAAATCCAACCAGTCCAAAATGTTGTGCATGACTTAATTCATACCATACGAAATAATTACTAATAATACTCTCTTATAATTATTATTTTCACAAAACAATAATTATTCCCTAATTAAAATACAAGAATCAATATTATTTATTAATAGTCATATTAATAATAAATATACAAAATGCGCCAACTTGATAAATGTGTGACCCTATAGGATCATATATTATTAGCAATATCACTCCATAATGATTCTTGGGCATACAGATCCAACACGATGATTAACCTTTATACTATTAATTGTTATGTAGTATGCATTGTATGTGGGCAGGGCCCATTCTACGAGTTATGGCGGGGCCGGTTATACTCATTGGGTGGTGCCCGTTATGCGAGTTAGGGCAGGTCCTATTAGACTCATTGGGCGATGCCCGTTATGCGAGTTAGGGCGGGGACGTTATGTGTTTTATGTTTGGTGTGCGGTATCTTAGGGAACTCACTAAGATTTGTGCTTACGGATTTCAGTTTATGTTTCAGGTACTTCTGGTTCCAAGAAGAAGAGCTCGGGTTGACTGCATCAAACACACCACATGGATTCCGCTTTTGAGATATCACTCTGATTATTATAATGTTTGATACATTTATTTCTTTTGGGTTGTATGGATAATGCTTTTGGAATACTGTTTTATTTAAATTAAAAATGAAATTTTTGGATCATATTTTTGGGACGTTACAAGTTGGTATCAGAGCCTTGGTTTGAGGGATTTGGGCACACTCTCGAGTGTGTCTACACTCAAACTGAGGATTTGGTTAAGTTTTTCGAAAGAAATACATTTTAAGAAAAGGGTTTATCCAAAATAAGAAAGGGTGTAGTGCATGAAATCAGCCGAGCTCAAATAAGTTTTCCCAAAATACCCATCCATGTTATATGATATGCTTTGATCTATGAATATGTGAATCGCATGCTAGTTATGGCTAAGGATCTGCTCAGTTTTTGCATAATAGAATGCTAGGAGAGATGCCTTTGTATGCCTATTGTATGATCTTGTAGACTTTCATGCTAGTACTGATCAGTCAGTGATAGGACGACTTGATTAGGTGATGCTTGGTTCTGATTACGTGATGCCCGAATGTTGCTTGCTTTGTGCTTTTAGGAGTTCTAACTAGCTTCATCTAACTAGTAAGTGAATATGCTAGGTTACATATTATGGGAACTAAATAATATTAGAAGGTTAGGTTTAACTCTATTGTGCAGATCTTATCTGTGTCCAACCGTTGTAGTGTGAGACCTCTCATTCGCAGAATTATCTGGTTTTAATAATATGTAGTTGTATTCGTCAGCCAGTTAGAGGAAATTAGCGGGTATTCCTTTGTAGCTGATGGCGGAGAGTGGTGTAGGGTTTGCCCTAGGAAAACCTAGGATGAGATCTAGTGCTAAGAGCCTTATTTATGAGGGGAAATAGTATGGATATAAAGTGACTTAGTGGAGTCAAGGCAATTCTTGAAGAAAGTACGAATATATGTGGAAGGTAGTATTGGCCCATACTACTGGAAGCAGAGGATCGGTACTCGATTCAAGGATGGCAGCAACAAAACCAAGGAGCTTGTGGAGTTTTTTATTCCCTGATATATATTTTGATGTGCATTCTGATGGTTTGTCTGGTCTATTTTCAGTATGGTGACTTTACGAGGCAGACTTGTTGGCGGTTCTAGTATTAGGGAGGGATCGGGCTTAGGATCTAGAGTCGGCCTGCTAGATGACCAGGCGAGGGAGGTCATCTTGTCTAAGATTACACACAATATCCTTGAGCAGACTCCTATGATCTTTTGCTCGGTCAAGGAGGGTATTCTAGAGACTCTAGATAAGCGGTTGAGCGCCTTTTGCGGAGAGGTTGTGGCTTTGGTTAGGATGCATTCTTTGACCTTCAGGGAGTTCCGGGCATGTGGAGCTCCAAATTATCATGGGGATAGGGATCCAATTGCGAGAAGGAGGTGGTTAGAATATGTTGCTAACGCCTTCCGTACCAATCGTTGTCCCAAGGGGGACAAGGTCAGACTAGCTTGTTGCCTTCTGAAGGACAGGGAACGAGACTGGTGGGAGGAGGTAGGACGTGTGGTGGGTGACGATGTTGTTGATGTGATGACCTGGGATGATTTATTGACAAAATTCCGAATTGAGTTTGCACCATGGATTAAGATGCAACAGTTGGCATGAGAGTTTCAGGATCTCCATCAGACTACCGAGACGGTGGCTGAGATCACCGCTATGTTCCGGGAGAGGGCACTTATGCTTCCACAATATGTGGCGGACAAGGAGATGAAGAAGTACTAGTATCATGAGATGTTTAGGAGTGATATTTGGCAGTTTGTGAGCCGATCCGACTGCAAGACACTAGAGAATACGATAGCACAAGATAGGGAGAGGTAGATTGATCTGGAGATGGAGAACAAGAGGAAGCCAAATTTTGTGTCGAGTGCCGAGGGCTTGGGCACGAGGCCCAAGGTAGTTGATTCGTGAGGGAAGGGCCAGCAGAGCCTAGGCCGTGGCAAGTGTGGCAGGTCGCTCGAGGGGACTTGTAGGGTGGGTGGTTTTGGCTGCTTCAAGTGCGACCGAACTGGTGATATTAGCAGGGAATGTATTGTTACCACCACCATCACCTCAATATCTGATTTGATTTTCTTCCATTGTAATTAGAGGAAGCACAAGAAAGGCCATTGTCCGAGTTTGGCTACAGCAGGATCGGTGTCAGCACCCGCTCCTACAACTCTTCGGATTATTGACGACCGCCAGGGCTGGGCAGACGCGCCTGTGGCGAAGAGCAGGGATTTCCAATTGACGGCTGACGAGGTGCATGCAGCTCCCGATGTAGTGATTGGTATGTATCTTCTCCATATCTATTTATTTATATTGAATTGCTTGCTTATGTTCATATATATTTTATTTTAGGATCGTGCCTTGTGAATGATATTTCTGCATTGGTATTATCTGATTTGGGGGCTACCTGATTGTTTGTATCACTTGCGCTTAGTAAGAGATTTTTTGGAGATCCAGGGGAGCTAGATTGTCCTCTAGATGTAGAGATTGCTGATGATAGGTCTGTTCGGGTTACAAGAGTTCATCGGGGTTGTACTCTCCAGTTATTCAGTGAGCAGTATCCGGTTGATTTGAGTCCCATTCCTCTGTGTGGGAACAAGGTTATCGTGGGCATGTATTGGTTCATCCCTAATGGGTAGTGATCGACTGTGAGCAACAGTTGGTTCGGGTATGGACTTCAAGTGGGGGAAAGTTGGTGATTCATGAGGAGAGACCACAAAGTGGGCCTATTTTGCGTTCTGCAACGAGGTCCTGATGCTATCTTCAGTAGGGTTGCTCTGGTTCTGTCGTCTATGTCATGGATACCCGAGATAAGGGTAAGGCGACCATGGATGATGTGCCGATTGTACGGGATTACCCGAATATGTTCCTTAAGGATTTGTCTGGGGTGCCTCCAGAGAGGCAAGTTGAGATAAGGATCGATTTGGTTCCTGGTGCGACTTTGATAGCCAATGCACCATATCGGTTGGTTCCTCCCGAGATGCAAGAGTTGTCTACACAGCTGCAGGAGCTGTTAGACAAGGAATTTATTCGGCCGAGCAGTTCGCCGTGGGGAGCACCAATTCTGTTTGTGAAGAAGAAGGTTGGGTCTCACCGTATGTCTATTGATTACCAAGAGATGAATAAGGTAACAGTGAAAAACCATTATCCACTCCTGAGGATTGATGATCTTTTTGCCCAGCTTTAGGGTGCATCTTGGTTCTCCAAGATTGATTTGCGATCGTGTTATCATCAGATGCGGGTCAAGGATGAGGATGTGCAGAAGATAGCTTTCCGGACTCGATATGGTCATTATGAGGTCGTGGTGATGCCTTTTGGGCTCAGCAATGCTCCAGTTGTGTTCATGGATCTCATGAACAACGTGTGCAGACTGATGCTGGATCGTTTTGTGATTGTATTCATCGATGATATCTTGGTTTATTCTAAGACTAAGGAGGAACACGAGGAGCACTTAAGGGAAGTGATGGAGACATTAAGGAAGGAGATACTTTTCACAAAGTTCTCCAAATATGAGTTTTGGTTGCACGAGATACAGCTTCTGGGGCACCTTCTCAAACAGAAGGGTATTATGGTCGATCTGACCAAGGTCGAGACTGTGATGCAGTGGGGGGTTCCGAGATCTCAATCTGAGATTGAAAGTTTTCTTGGTTTGGCTAGTTATTATCGGAGATTCATCCAGGATTTCTCCAAGATAGTTGTTCCTTTGACCCGACTGACCAATAAGACAGTTACTTTTAGTTGGGGGCCTGAGCAACAGGTAGCTTTCGAGACTCTGTGACAACGATTATGTGAGGCACCGATTCTAACCCTGCCAGAGGGTGTTGATGATTTTGTGATTTATTGTGATGCTTCGATCATAGGTTTGGGGGCCAGTACCGATGCAGAGGGGTCGCGTGGTCGCTTACACTTCGAGGCAGCTGAAGCCTCATGAGGCAAATTATCCGACGCATGATTTGGAGTAAGGAGCCATGGTTTTCGCCCTCAATATTTGGCTATGGGGTATGTTGTACTATTTACATAGATCACAAGAGTTTGAGGTATTTGATGGATCAGCTGAATCTGAAAATGAGGCAGTGTCGATGGTTGGATGTGGTGAAGGATTATGATTGTGAGACACTTTATCACCTGGGGAAGGCCAATGTAGAGGTCGATGCTCTCAGCTGAAAGGTGGTCGCGGCTCCGATTAGAGACATATGTTTGAGGATGACCATGATTACTCCATTGTTGGAGCGGATTCGTGAGGCACAGGTCGAGGCTATGAAGGAAGAGCATAGAAAGAGCGAGCGCATTGTGGGTCAGGTGGCTTCCTTCGATTATGATAGCCTTGGGTTGTTGGCTTTACATCGGCGCATTTGGGTTCCGTATTGGGGAGGTCTGCGACAGATTCTGATGGAGGAGGCTCACAAGTCGAGGTTCTCCATTCATCCTGGGGCGATGAAGATCTATAGGGATCTTCGTCCTGATTATTAGTGGCCCTGCATGAAGCAGGATGTGGCTTTGTATGTGGAGCAGTGCTTGACTTACATGAAAGTCAAGGTCGAGCATCAACGACCTCATGGAAAGGTGCAGTCGTTGGAGATTCACGTATGGAAATGGGAAGACAATACAATTGATTTTATCTTGAAGCTTCCCAGCGCTGCGCGCGGAATGGATTCGATTTGGGTCATTGTGGATCGTGTGACCAAGAGCACACATTTCATTCTGGTTCAAGAGAGTATTTATGTAGAGAAGTTGGACGAGGTTTATATCAAAGAGGTGGTGACATGTCATGGGGTGCCGGTATCAATGGTTTTTGACAGGGATGTTAGTTTTACTTCCAAATTTTGGAAGAGGTTTCATGACGATTTGGACACTCGTCTTCATTTTAGTACAACTTTTCATCCATAGACCGATGGTTACAGCGAGCAAACTATTTAGATCCTTGATAATATGCTGCGAGCGTGTGTTCTGGATTTTAGTGGGAGTTGGGATATGTATCTTCCGTTAGTTGAATTTTTGTATAACAACAGTTATCACACCAGCATTGATCGAACTTCTTTCGAGACGTTCTATGGGAGTAAATGCACGAACCTGACTTGTTGGGGTGAGGTCAGTCAACGGGTTATGGGGAGTACCAAGGTGGTACTCAAGACCACTAAGCTGGTTCAGCAGTTTTGGAGCAGGCTGCAAACAGCTCAGAGTTGGCAGAACTGTTATGCTGACAGTCGCGCGGCCAGATTTAGAGTTCCAGGTGGGAGATATGGTTCTCCTGAAGGTGTCACCTTGGAAAGGTGTCATCCGATTCAGGAAACGGGGAAAGATGACCCCCAGGTATATTGGTCCTTTTAGGGTTTTGGCGCGGGTGGTTCGGGTTGCTTATCACTTGGATCTTCTAGATGAGCTCAGTCAGATTCATAGCACATTTCAAGTCTCTCAGTTATAGAAGTGTTTAGGGAATGATTCCGCAGTGGTGCCAATGGAGGATATTCAGGTGGATGACCGCTTAAATTATATTGAGAGACTGGTGCCGATCTTGGATAGGAAGTTGAAGACCCTGAGGAACAAGTTTGTCAAGCTGGTGAAGGTGCAATGGCAGAACCGCAAGGGGTTGGAGTGGACTTAGGAGCCCGAGGATGAGATGAGAGAGCACTATCAAGAGATGTTCGGGGCAGCAGACTTCAAGGACGAAGTCTGATTCAAGTGGGGGAGAATTATAACACTTGGAAACCTGGTATGTTTAGTTTTGCCCCTTGTGTATTGATTATTGCATTTTGGTCTTTGTCTTGTACGCGGGGCGTACCAAATGGTACGCTTGACGTACAAGCTACGAAGCGAGTACGCAAGGCGTACCACATTGTACACTTAGCATACTCATGCGAGGTTTATACGGGGGTTCCGGCCACGTACGCGGGGCATACATGTGCTTAATGAAAACCCTAATTTCATGATTAGACACAATATTTAAATCCTTATGGCTTATGAAACCCTTGTTTCTCAGCCTCCTCTGACCCTTTAGCCTCATATTCGAAACCCTAAGCCCCTCCTTTGTGTTTTGAGCTCATTGTGTCCATTTTGGTGTGTTTTGGCTCATATTCAAGAAGTAGAAGCTTGGTGAAAGGTGGAGGATCAAGTAAAAGCTTGTGGATCTTGATTATTGGCTTCATTTCCAGCTTGGTTGGGGTATAAAGCTATGAATTTATTTATTTATGGCTTATATATATATATATGTGTGTGTGTGTGTGTGTGTGTTTGGTCCCCTTTTGATCCCAAGAATGAGATCTAGTGGTTTGATACCACTTTAGGAGCTATGAGTTGCCACTCTTGGTATTTTTGAGGTTCTAGATGCATAAAGTTGTCACCTTTAGGGTTTAGAATCCCCCTTGCATGAGTTTGTGTCCATTTGGTCAAAGTATAATGCTATATCTTGAAGTTGAGTTCTTTTGGGGCATGCAAAGTCACCAAGTCGGTGACTTTAGGGTTCTAGACACTTATTAGAACTCAGATATGTGCTTTGGACTTATGGACTTAAACATTAAGAGCTTAATGAAGAGTTAGCTTAATGGATGAGTACGCTGAACGTACAAGCCAAATAGCGTGTACGCTTAGCATACAACTGAGTGCACCCTACGTACTAAGTCAGGTGGGACTTCGCATACTGGGCTTCAAAATTGGGCTTTCTTTTGGGCTTGGGTGTTGGAGTTCTTATTGGGCCATTTGAGTGCAAGTGTTTTGGACTAGGAAAAATGGTTGGACCTTAGGGTAAGGTCCATATAAAGGGTTTTGGCCTAATTTGGAAAGTTGGGCCATAACTAGGCCTTGGTTGATTATTTAGATTTTGGACCTTTTTCTTGGACCAAGCTAGGGTAGGGGTAAAATGGACGTTTTACCATAAGTATGGATTTCTGGTTACGGATTGGAACCCAAATGCTAATTGGGTGCTGTTTTGGTATTGATTAGTTCAGGGATTCGTTAGACTAGCAGTCAAGGATTTTCAGTGAGATTCAGCAGTCGAGGTGAGTTTCGTCACCATGTATAGTAGGTTGAAGGCACCAATGTTGACCCATGATCTATTATGTTAAAATACTCATTGTCGATGTGACACTAGTATGTGTATGTGCTTGTATGCTTACTGGGCAGGGCCTGTTGATTATCCTATATACTAATACTTTTTATATACTATGAATTGTATGTGGGCAGGGTCCGTTATGCGAGTTAGGGCAGGGCCTGTTATACTCATTGGGTGGGGTCTGTTATGCAATTTAGGGAGGAGCCCATTAACTCATTGGGCGGGGACCATTATGCGAGTTAGGGTGGGGCTTATTATACTCTTTGGGTGGGCCCCGTTATTTGTTTTATGTTTGGTATGCGGTATCGTGGGGAACTCATTAAGCTTTTGTGCTTACAGTTTTCAGTTTATGTTTCAGGTACTCCTGTTTCCAAGAAGAAGAGCTCGGGTTGACTACATCGCACACACCACATGGATTCTGCTTTTGAGATATCGCTTTGATTATTATGATGTTTGATATGCTTATTTCTTTTGGGTTGTATGTATAATGTTTTTGGAATACCGTTTTATTTAAATTAAAAATGAAATTTTTGGATCATATTTTTGGGATGTTACAAAAACATCAGCGTTTTCTTGAGCTAGCTGAGTTGGTCTAGCTTAGATCTGGACACATGTTTTATAGGGATGGCTTATGATACATGATGATGTGACGGATCCGTCTATGCAGAAGGTTTCATCATCGTAACTCTTCGAATTTCCTGCTTGTATTTAAAACTTTCCTTATCTGTATGAGTTTCCTTTACTTCTTCTATTTCTTCCTACTTACTGGTTTTTCTTTCTCTATCTGTTTTGTTTCTGCTCATCGGTGGATAATGACTGCTCTGAATATCGGGATCATGCCCTCTCCAAGCAAGTTTGCAGATCTGTAGGACCGATTTAGTTTCCTTCCCGAGCATGGGGTGGAGTACCTCTAAAGGGATCTATTATAACACGGCCTATGGAAGGCAAGGTCGGAGTCCCCATACCGATCTTTGAGGCAGTGCTTTGGATGCCGATGACCAATTTCTTTAACGACATCATGCGCCAATACAGATTCTCCATCGACGATATAACCCCCAACGCTGTCAACTAGATAGTCAACTTTGAGATGACGTGTCGAACTTGGGCTTTCAAGTATTTTTCAACTCATATACCTAATCTGGCATACACACATTCTCACAACAGCGGGCATCCACACATCCATTATTAATTAGAAGGCCCTGAAAAAGAATAGGCAAGATAAATGGTTATGGGTGAACCGTGATTTAGTTGGCAATGGCTATCCCCGTAGAACCAACTTCACTGATCGGTTACCTGCCCTCTGGGGGAGGATGGGGGCAGCGAAACTGTGGCCAACGTGATGGAGACCATTTCTTTTGATGGGGAGGACTAGGAAGACTGCATGTTGGCCGTTGTTGATATGAGCGCCGCCTGGAGGGCGCATGGAACGATACCTCAGTTCTTCATTAAGAAGGATAGTGAGTGCCTCTCTTTCCCCGCATTTTTTTTGTTTTTAGTTTCTTTTGTGTGTATGTTTTTATGTGTTAGGGTCGATTATTTTTCAGATATCCCTAACTATGTTGTTTTGTGTTTCGGTTGCAGGTCTTTAGAAGGTTTTCCGTTTTCGAGATGGTCTTGAGGGGCCAGTTTCAGGGCATATGTCAGCATTGGGAAGTTCCCTTGGTGGAGGTACTTCCTCCACCGGTCAACGTTGACCATGCCCTGACCCTTTTTAGGCCTACTATTGCCCTTACGCAAGGATCCATGTCCCAGGCTGACCAGGTGTTAGTTGATGCACCTGTTATGGGAACTACTCGCGATGATCCTTTTCCCTCCGATCATGAGGACGAGCCATCGGCTAAGTTAATGATAAGAGAGGATCGTTCGGCCACTAAGAGGTGGTTGGCCTTGCTGGACTCCGTTCATACGGAAGGAACCAGTGCTAGCTTTATTAGTCGGCATCTTCGTAAGAGGCAAAACTTGGACTTCATGTTGGGGGATTTCGACATAGTTGTGGATGTTCTCGATGATGAACCATCGAAACAGTTGGAGGGAATAGATGAAGAGGCAACAGAGCAGCCTCGTGAACCCGAGAAGGAGCCCGAAGACGTTGCTACCCTCAAGGAGGGTGTCTTCGGGCTTGTTTTGGATGATATCTCCCAAGTTGCACCTGATCAAGCTTCACTTTCGATGAACGTTGGTGCTGTTATAGGTTCTTCCTCCGCTCCTTCAGTGACCCTTGGTATTTACGTGCCATAATTGAGACTTACTCGAGAGTCCCTCCTTAAGCAAAATTAAGTTGCGTACGAGTGGGGTTGTCATGCATTTCCCCTGCTACTATTGAAGATTTGGAGCTTCATTCCAATTCTCACATGTATAATAGCCTTCAGTACGCGGAAGCTCAATTCGCTCCTTATATGGTTGATGTTGCTCGATACTTGCGCCAGGTTAGTTCAGATTATGGTGAACTTTCTTCTGCTAGGGCCTAGCGGGATGATTTGAGGGCGAAGTTGCTGGATTTGGAGAAGGAAAAACATGTATTTGAGGAGTGTTATGAACTTTGGGCTAGGGAGAAACCTTCTTTAAAGGAGCAGGTGGCAACTTCGGATGGGGCAGTGGAGTGTTTATCTCAGTGGATCGAGACTTTGGTGGAGGAGAAGAAAGCATTGGAGACTCAGGTGGAGATAGGGCGAAGCCAGTTAGAGGTCGAGAATATGAGGATGAACACAGTGGAGGAGGATGTGGTGTGGTTCTTGCATAAGGGAGTTGTCCGTGTTGTGGACAAGGTCATTGAGAGTGTCGAATTTTCATTGGGCGGTAGGCATATGAAGGAGCATTCATGGTTTTTGGGATGGAGGATGGTAGAGAGGTGATTAGGGAGCAGATTGCCACCATAAATTTCATTCCTGGTGAACCAAGCACCCTTCTGGAACACACCCGGGCGATGCATGCTGAGGTGAAATATTTTCTGGAGACGGATTTTGCCTCCAACCTCCACTTCGACGAGCTCGACATGGATGACCTTCTCCAGTTATGTAGTAATCCTGATGCTGAAGTAAAACATCATGAGTAGTGCACTTCTGGGACTTAGCCTCCCTCCACTCCTCCTGGTATGTAATTCCTGCTCTCTTCCTTACTTCCCAGTATTTGAGACAATTTATCTATTATTTTGGTATTTACAGAACAATCTGTATCTTGTGAATTTTGAAATTTTTGGGGGTCATGCATGGCCTTTTTTTTCAAGTCCGGCGAAGAATACACTTTTTTTTTCTATTTTCCTTGTTTGCTCTTTTTTTAATAATATGTATGCAATGGTTCATTTGTTATGCCTTTGCTTGTTATCCCAGGTGGTTTGTGTTGGCTATCGTGGTATTTTTACCCTTATGCTTCCTTTCTGGGGTGATTCTTCCTCGAGCTCGTTTTGGTAACGTGCGTTGACATAAGATGGATCTACCTTGCCTTGTGGAGGGTTGGGTTATATTGCCTGATGGGCATTTGTTTATTTGGTGGCTGGGCCACACTTGTTAGATTTGTCCCGCTTGAGACCTTAGGAATCGTATTCATCTAGGTTCGTTTGGTCTTATCCCGAGAGCTCGCGTTGTGGGCTTAGGATTAGTCCCTTCTTTAGGTCCTAGACCATTAGGGTATTTTGATCAGTTTGCTTTGTTAGGGTGTCCTTTTTAGCTAAGGTTTACTGATCACCCTTTTCGAACTTTGTTCTAAGCCTTGCATCTTGGAGGTTTGTTCTCCGAGCTCAATCATCTAATTCATGTCGAGATCATCACCTCGAGGCTTGGGGACTTAGGTGTTATTTATTTAAGGGAAAACTTATGATCTTTTCAAGCCTTTATTTATGCTAAAGTTAGGATTTGTGGCTATCTTGGCTTAACTGGCACGTTTTAGCGAAAGGTTACGAGCCTTTGAAGCCTATGCTTGCATCCTCACAACGGTTTCACTCAAATGATGTGAATGAATAGTCCTTGTTATCATTTGGTAAACATGTACAACCTTTTATGTGAATGATATCAAGCTTGAATAGGAACATTCTAATAGTTTTTATATTATTTTGAAATGTTGACTTTCATTACTTCATTGATAGTGTTTTGGAAACATCTACATTGTTCGGTAAGTAAAGAAAGAGAGATGACTATAGTGCAAGCCAAGGCCTAGTTCTTAGGTAGGCCTATTAGGATGTGATTATCTATTCGGAGTTTTATCACATTTCCCTTGCACCAAATGTGCTTTGTATGGGTTTTCCATTCACTCTAGGGGTGGTGGTGCAAACCGCGTGCGCCCTAGCTCACAGGAATGAATCCTTCGTATTGAGCTCTTGGGGTATGAATCCCCCCGTGATGTGTGTTTATGGTTCTTCTCGTACATTCCCTGGTGGCATCCTTCTTGTTGAGCTTGCTAATGTTTGAATTTTGTTTTGTCTTGTTGATGTTCTCACCAAAGTTTGGCGTTCATGACGACCTGACATTGATGTTGTGTCTCTCGCTAGTTTGTAAGGCATTTATCCAACCCGGGGGGGGAGGGGGTTCCATGGCGTCTGTGCCCTAACACCCTGGATATTCCCTATGCGTGCTTCCCCAGGGTTTGACCGTATTTAGTGCATGATGGGCCTTAGCGTTCCTAGGTGAGTCGTCCTTCTAAAGATGATTCTCAGATCCCCTCGTGCCTCGGTTCTGTCTGCCTGGTTCTTCTCTAGGGAAAGCGTTTTCCTTTTCCTAACTGCGTTCTCCTTATCACAACTCTTAGGCCTCCCCGTGCACCGTTACTTTGACAATTAACTGGGAGTGGCTCCTATGGATGGTGATCTGAGCACGAATTGAACCAGTCAGAGGTTTTTGTTGCCTCGACGATTTATTTTGAGTTGATTTTTTTTATTTGCTTGATGAGCGATGTTGTTTCGACGTTTGTAGTTTCCAATTGGGGAACTTGCTCGACCTTGGAATCCTTGCGCGTTCATTTTACAATTTTCTCTGTGTCTCGGTGTCTCCAAATCTTATGGTTTTTATTCTTGTAGGTGAGAGGGGGCTCACTGAAGGCCGACAAGTGTCTTACTTCAACCTCCCGTTTTTTGCACAGGTTCGTCCCAAGCTTTTCTTTATTTTTTGTGCTACTTATTGGGTGTGGCTATTGGACCTTGTTCTATGTTCTTGCTAGATCATGGGGGGTCTTTTTGGTATTGCAGGACGGTGTATCTTCACTCTAGATAGGGTGATTGATACACTCCTGCTATAACCCGTCGTGGTTTCTCCTTCTTGGGTGGTGTGTAAGTAAGCGTAAGGAGATCAAACCATGGTGAGTGTTCATGCTAACTGTCTTTGTGACCTTCGACATAGTTGTGTTGCTGCTACTGTGCCCTTCCCTCTTGATTTTCTTTAATCAAGGAGCTCTCTCGCTTTCTGTCTTGGTCTCGTGTGGTACTCGTCGTGATTAGATGCTTCTTCATGCGGCGGCTTGTTCTTCGTTTCTTTGGAACGTGTATTGTTCCTAATGTGACTACGGCTTGGCGGCGATGTGCTTGGGGGTTAACGGTGACGATTGTGGCTAACCCTGCACTTATACTAAACTTCTCCATGCTATGAATCGTTGATGGTATAACCCGGAGCTGGAAGAATGCTGGTCATACGGGGAGCATATCATCGTCGTCTCGGCAACATACTACTGAGAACTCTATTACACTTGTGGGTTTTTGCTTTCCGTCAAGGCTGACTAGGGTAAGTGGAAGGTTTATGGTGCCTAGTTGCCATAACTGATGTCCCGTGAACCCGATAAGTGGACCCATGGTTAAGGGTTTTAGACCTTCTTTCCAGGGGGCCGGGCTCTGGTGGGAACAATGCTCGTAAATAATGTTGGTGCTACTGCCATTATCGATTAGCACTGGATGGATTCGCTTTTGGTATATGTAGGCAGTTATCAGGAGTGGATCCCTGGGGTTCCAGCTGAGCATTCATGGATCTTTTGATGAGAAGCTAATAATTAGGATGTTCTTAGGTAGTATCTCGATGTTACCGCCTATTTCTTGGCATTCACTCCCCTTGTAGGGCTCCGCGATGGTGAAGATTTCTTCCTTCTTAACTGGGTTTTTTCTGGTATCCTTTTGAGCTTGAAACTCTTTGTGATCAGCTTTGAACTTGGACCTTAGGTGTTTCGCAACCTCTGCGAGGTCTCCTGTCAGGTGTTTTTCCTCCACATCTCTTTTTAGTACTATGCATTCACTAGTATCATGACTCTTGCTCTTGTAGTATTCACAATATTTCCCTTTTCTTTTTCTGGCTTCACCGGTGGTTTTTCGATGGCATGCACCGTGGATTTACTTTTCCGGAGCTCATCTTTGCCAAATGGACGGAATCTGTGAGATGGGTGCCTCAAGTTTCGGCTATTTTTATCATTGCCCCCATCATGGCGATCCTAGTGGTTGGGGCTAGAGCAGGAGCCTACTTCTTGTTTGAAGTATGCGTTCGCAACAACTTTGAGGTTGGCTTCTTTTCGTTCTTCTTCCTGATCTGCTTCAGGTAGTTTTCCACCCGATACTTGATTTCCTCTCTGGTCTTTGGCACTATTCCTTGCATATTTTTGGGTAAATGTCCGGGGAGCAGCCATTGGGCGAAGGCACCCATAACGAGGAAATATTTTTCGTTTAGGACGTTGAGTGTTTCAAGGGTGAACCTATCATAGTATGCTTGTTGTATACTAGCCCTCCTTCTGCTTGCATGCCATTATGGAGTTTGCATCTCCTTTCCCTTTTTCTAAGTTGCAAGAAATTGTTGAAAAAGAGGTATCACAGTTGTTCGAAACTTGAGATGCTCCCTAGGCGCAATGGTTTGAACCAATTTCCTGTGTTCCCTAATAGCGTGACATGGAAATATGTGTAGGTGAACCACTTGTCCATTCTGAGTGATGTTATCGTCCACTCATAAGTGTCGATGTGTTCATCCGGATCAATTGTGCCATCGTATTTTGGTATGTTTGGTATCATAGCTGAATGTGGTATCTCATACTACAAGAGCTCTTGGCAAAATGACTAGTTGGAGCGTCAAACTGGACTTTCCATCTAGGGGAAGGGGAATCTGCCATATGTCATTAGCTGTTGGGCATGGTACGGACTGTTGTACCCTTTGGCCGTATATGTGGTTATACCCTTGACTGTACATGGA
Source organism: Lactuca sativa (assembly GCF_002870075.4). Taxonomy (NCBI): domain Eukaryota; kingdom Viridiplantae; phylum Streptophyta; class Magnoliopsida; order Asterales; family Asteraceae; genus Lactuca; species Lactuca sativa. The sequence continues at coordinate 195,490,566 of NC_056624.2, forward strand.
CGTCTGTGGGATATACTGTGCCTGTAATTCGTTTACACACATGAGGTGATGAGATTGTGAGTTTGAATCCAACCACTCCGGCATGCGCGAGTTCGTTCCCTGCATTGGTGTTGTTTGGGAATTGTGTCCTTGAGATTGTGTTGCTTGACAGAGTGTTCCCTTGAGGTCGTAGGAGTAGGGGTTGAATATCGGCTGTTGTGCGAAGAGTGGGATGTGTGGCATGCTCTCCATGGGGAGAACTGGTAGCCCATCATCAGCTGCTGCGAGGATGGTAAGATGGTGCTTGGAGACCAAGTACTTGTTCCCGTTTGTCGTGGCGAAGGCTATGGTCGGTTGTTAGCTGGTTGTGATTGATGGGTTGGTGTGGCTTGTGGCATTATGGTCGTCGTTACGACCAAATGCTCTATTGCGGTGGGTGCCATAGATTAGCTATGAATTCCTCCGTGGAACTGGCTGCCAACGTCGCTGTTGTTTGAGTAGGTGTATGCCTCTCAGGTGCAGATAAACCAGTGTTGTCGAGGGACAACATTGGTCTGAACGGGCTGATTTTACCACCTTCCGGCGGCTTAAGTCCTCTATCCGCGATTGCCAAAGTCTAGTGTCGTTTTATAGGCTGTGTAGCACTAAGTAAACATCCAGATGGCGCCAGATGTTTTGATATGTCTTTGGGCTTAACGTCGTTACTAATTTTCTTGATTGAGTTAAGCCTGAGAATCACAACAAAGAAAGAATATACGTTCGTCGTCGTCCGGGAGGGGATCCGAAAACAAAGCTCCAACGGTCTAGTCAGTATCTAGATGAAAGAATAAGGGTGTGACTTAAGAGAAAGGAAGAGGCGATCCCTTCTCTTGGAGGAAAAGGATTATGTATATACCTGTTGTCGTGGGGACAGACGCTCGACAATGCCTTTTGTCCTTTCTAGGTTGATAGGACGTGGGGGCGTCCTATTGGTGGATCATGATCCACTAACAATTGCTCGCTATTAGTGCATAACTACCAAAGCGTAGCGTGCTACGTGCTACACCCGTCACTCTGGGAAGCATCTAGTACTATTTTTTCTTGCTGTAGACCGAAGATTCTCATTCTAGGCCCGACCTTGGTGCTAGGGTGCCGAGGCATAAGTGCAGTGTCGCGGAGGCGAGGGCCTGGACCTAGCACTTGTCGAGCGGTGACCATTGACTAGGTCATCTTTAGGAAATGGTCTCGTTATCTTTGACGTATCCCTAGTGTGATACATTAACAAAACCAAAGTACATGCCATTAAGAAAACGCCACCAAAGGAGAAAAATAAAAGGTCAAGTACTGAGAGTATCACAAAGTAAAGCTCACTACACTAGCGAATGCATGTTGTTAAAGAAAGAGATTGAAGAAAATCAACTCATGGGAAACCTATATGATATTGCAAAGGACTTGGGATCCAATTTCGATGCCGACTGAAGAACGCTCGATCTCAAAAAGACGTTGTCAAGCACCAAGACAAAAAGCGCGACGTCTTCACCATAACTAAGCCCCACAAGAGAAGTGAACCTCAAGAAACAGAGGTCGACATTAAGGTATTATCCAGAATTATACTCAACATCACATTCTTGATAGAAGACCCAAGGCCACCCAATTGGGACCCCAAAGATCCAATCCTAGTAACTGGCTACATACACCAAATGAAAGTTCATCATGTATACATAGATAATGATAGCAGCACCAATGTACTCTACGGACATTGCTTTAGGCAACTACCTACCTCCTGTAAGGAGGGTTTAAAACCTCCGACATGCGGTCTACTCAAAGGTTTCATCGTGTATAGTCTATGGCCATTGGGCAGCATACATGTCCCACTCACATTAGGAAGTCATGATGGGAAAGACAAGATCACATGAACGGTTGAATTCTCAGTGGTATGTTTTCTAGCATAACACAATATCTTACTCGGACTACAGGCGCTTTATAAACTACAAGCCATACCATAAACTATCCACAGTATCGTCAAGTTCAGCACACATGTTGGGTCAGCCATAACCGTTACCACAAACCCATGCGTACACCATTGCCATCATCACCTCATTTACGCACTAGAATTAGTGCGAGCCTCGAAAAAATCAAAAGAAGATTGCCACATAGAAAAACACATCATCCACCCAGATTATCCTAAGCAAACAGTACGAATAGGTGCCGACCTATCAGAAGAAACCAAAGGAAGGATAGTCGTGCTCCTGAAACTGTACTCCAAGGTCTTTGTCTGGAAACTTGGACATGTCAGGAGTCGACCAGAAGGTCATCGAGCAAAGCTTGAATGTTATCCCAAGAAGCGTCCTCATCAAACAAAAAAAGAGGGGGCAAGCGAGTGATAGAAACAAGGCATCAAATGCAGAATTAGCGACATATGTAAATGCAGGCATTCTCTAGAAGGCAATTTTCCCTAACTGGATAGCAAATCCAGTGATGGTGAAAAACTAGATGGATGGTGGCGGATATCTATTGATTACTCTGACCTAAGCAACACCTGCCCAGAAGATCACTGCCCTCTCCTAGAGATAGAACAAAAAGTTGATTCCTTGGAAGCATTTTAGTTCAAGCGTTTCCTCGATGCCTAAAAAGGGCTATCATCAAGTTCAGACGAGAAGAGAAGATGAAGAGAAAGCTACTTTTCATACCCATTGTGACACCTTGTGCGACTAGAAGATGCCATTCGGCCTTAAGAACGTCAGAGCAACATAGCAGCGTCTGATGGACAAAGTGTTTACAAATATAATCGGTAGAAATATTGAAGTCTATGTCGATGACATGGTTATGAAAAGACATAACGAAGCAGAATTGTTTCGTAACATTGAAGAAAATTTTCAAACTTTGACAAACATGTAGATGAAACTCAATAAGGGTAAATGTACTTTTGGTGTGCAAGAAGGCTTATTCCTTGGTTATCAAATAACCAAAGAAGGAATTTGGCCAAAACAGACCAAGATACAAGAGTTCATCGACTCTAAAACCCCTCACACTCTCATAAGTGTACAAGAAATAAATGGAAGGCTGATGGCACTTGGTAGATTCAACACCAAGTCGGTCGATAAAGCTCTCCACTCTTTCAAATCTTGAAAGGTTGTATTGATAAGAATCAATTTAAATGGACAATAGAGGCCGACAAGGCCCTGCAACACCTAAAAGAAGCTTTACATCATCTCCCAGCCATGGAGAGCCGCCTGGCAGGAGAAACTTTGCAGATTTACTTGGCGGCATCCAACGAGGCCATATCATCGGTATTAGCCGTCGAGAGGGATACAAAATAATTGCCAATACCTTTCATGAGAAGAGAATGACAAGGTCCTAAGCTTAACTACCCAATCTTAGAGAAACTAGTGCTCACGTTAATCTACGCAACCAAGTGTCTCATAGGCTATTTACAAGACCACAAGATTGAGGTCTTGGCCAGTTACCCAGTAAAACAAATCCTGTTGAGACCAGAGAAATGGGGATGCCTAGAAAAATGGGTGATTGAACTGGGCGAACACGACCTAGATTTTTGTCCACGCACCAACATCAAAGCTCAAGCTTTGGCAAACTTCCTAGTCGAAATCCCGAACACATTCAAAATCATACCAACAATCATGCCGGTAGACCCCTTAGAATCGGAGGCAAGCTAGGACATTTAGGAACTACATACTTATGGAACTGCAAGCAAGGAAAGGTCCGGAGCAGGACTGATCAAAAAACCTAGTGGTGATGAAATTACATATGCCTTGCGATTCAATTTTCAGGTCTACAACAATGAGGCATGGTATGAAGCACTGATTGCAGGCCTGCAACTATCCCGAGAAGTCAAAGTGAAACTCTTTGTAGTCCACAATGATTCTCTCCTCATCACCTATCAGGTCAATGGCACATGCAAGGCCAAAGATCAAAGAATGCAAAAGTACCTAGATGCAGTGTGAAAGTAAGCATGCTCATTCAAAAGATTTTTAGTAAAGCAGATCCCTCGGGGAGAAAATGCAAGATCTGATGCTCTTAGCAAATTGGACTCAGTATCTGTCGATCACCTAACCAAGAAAGTCTTAGTGGAGGTTCTCCCAGAGAGAAGCATCAACAATAGGCAAGTTGACGTTATCACAATAGCTCGTGATTAGACCAAGCCTTTCACAGACTACGTCTTGCATAGGGTCCTCCTAGATGATCCCACAGAGGCTAGGAATGTCAATATCAAAGCCCCTTAGATCATGGTAAAGGACACATAATTATACAAGAGGGCATATCTGGCACCATGGCTAAAGCGCATTACACACTCAGAAGGGCAATCATTTTTAGAAAAGAACCATGTAGGAGAAGCCGGAGTGTATGAAGGCGCACAGGGGCTCACCGGGAAAATACTCTGCCTAGGAATATATTGGCCCAATATCTACAAGGATGCAGCTAAGCTCACCAAAAAGTGCCCAGAGTGCCAAGCTTTTTCTCCCTTCCAAAACCAAATTTCCATGCCACTGACCAACATCATCATTCCCTAGCCCTTTCACCAATGGAGCATAGATATTGTGCGACTATTTCCAACTGCCCCAGGTGGAGATAAATTCTTAATGGTTTTCGATGATTGCTTCAGTAAATGGATCGAGGCCGAACCTCTTACTATCGTCGTGGGAATACAAATGATAAAATTCATGTGGAAGAACATCCACACACATTTTGGCACCCGTGAATTTTAATTAGAGATAATGGCCCTCAGTTTGAAGGTAGCTCCTTCTAGGAATAGTGTGAAGCTAAGTAAATCCATCCCTGATTCACCTCAGTGGTGCATCCCTAGGCCAACGGCCAAATTGAGGTGTCGAACAAGACAATCGTCAATGGAATTAAGAAGCGTCTGATGAAGTCTAAAGGACACTGGGTTGAGGAATTTCCCAAAGTGCTCCGGTCGTATCACACGACCTCGAGATCTAGTACCGTAGAAGCACTCTTTAGCTTAACATACGACATAGAGGGAGTACTCCCCCTGAAATCTTGACCAGATCACTATAGGTGACAAACCTTGACGCGAACATGAATGAAGTTGGACAACGTCAAGAATTAGACATGCTTGATGAGAAACGCGAAGCCGCCCAATTCCGCCAAGCTTCCTACAAAATTCACACTGAGAATTACTACAGTCAGCGTGTACGAGTGAAGAACTTCAAAGTAGGAGAATAAGCATTGAGGAAAAATGAATCTAGTCATGCTCAACCCTAGGGAAATCTAACTGTCACATGGGAAGGCCCATACAAGTTAGTGGAAAAGCACCAAAATGGATCTTACGTCTTGGAAGCACAAGACGGGAGGCCCATCCCTCGGACTTGGAACACACACAATTTGTGCTACATTTACTCCTAGAGTAGGGAGAAAAGACAGAATAAGACACATCAAGGGTGATGGCAATGTGATCTAACTCCAAGTGGATAACATTCGTGTGTTTTTATTCAATTTCGACTGTTTTTGTTCTGTTTAGAGGTTACTGTTCATGGTAAGCGTTCAGCTGGCTTCACATTTGACTTCCTTCTGAATCGTTCAATACATGATTTCAATTCATATCTGATGGAATACTTTCAACGCACAACCTACTCTTAAAGACGGTTAGCTTATGGGTCGAAAGTATCTAAGTAATGTTTTGATTATTTTTGTTTTTGTTTGTTCAAAAATAAAAATCCAAAAAGATTTTCTTGTTTTTGTTTTTGCTTGTTCAAAAATCAAAATTCCAAAAAGATTTTCTTATTTTTGTTTTTGCTTTTTCAAAAATCAAAATTTCAAAAAGATTTTCTTAAAATTGTTCTCTCTTTGATAACTACAAAAATATTTTGATTGGAATCTCATTATAACTACATGATGCTCTTCCGCATGCCATATGAGAATATTCATCAAGGGCATATGTATTATTCGAAACTATGTACTAGTTAAGTGTCCCTAGAAGCAGGCTGCAACATGTTGTCCTCAAAGACTCTTTGTGTTCGAAGCCTTAGTGAAACCTTTCTCATAAAAGTTTCTTCCCAATCAGGCTGTCTTCACATTAATCGAACGAGCTACCTTACGCATATCATGATGAATTAAGAGTTCTTTTCTTGGTCCAATTTCTAGCAGAGGTACAATGAGTTCTTTCACCAACTCTTTTTCACCCTAAATTTCTTTCACGATCACGCATTATGACACATACCCAATACATCTCTAGTCGAAAACTACTAGGATATAGGTATGTCAAACCTCAATGTTTATGATCCCTGATCATTTTTCCATGATGAAAGTGAAAACCAAAAATCTTTAACAACAAAGAATTGACGTTGATCATCTTGTTCAAAATTTTAACGAAACATTTGTTTCAAAGTACCATTTTGATATTCAAAATCTCATTTCCATTCATATTGCGTGATCTTGATAAAATGTTCTAAAACAAGACGTTTTTTCCCAAAAAGATCCAGTATTTCATTTTCTTGGAATGAGATTTCCGTTTGAATATCTTCACTGAACTTTTTTTACTTATAATAATCACCACCCATCCTTGTTCTTGACTACACTTGTCATCCAAGTAATATCGCTCAGCTGAATCACACTTATGTTAAGTTGTGATCTTGTGTAAAATTGAAGCCACCTTCGAAACCAAAGAAGAAGAAGCACTTCGATAATCATTTACGGGTATTCGATTGTAATTCACGGGACACCATACACGCAATCTTCATATCTCTTGATGTCGAATGAAGAGATCTTTTCCTATGATCAATTTGCTTTCATACCAAAAAGATTTTTGATATCACGATTGTCACTATTTTTTATTATTGCTTCTATCTCATTCTTTGGCACACGAAAGCACTGAAATCCTTGAGGTTTTAGGTATTACCAACTCGAAACTTAGATTTTTCAAAGTCTAGCATCTGATTTGGCTTCATATTCCCATAAGAGAATGAGCCCTGCCTCCATACCAATGGATTTGTCCGTCATTGGCAACGAAACTCATGGCATACTCATTTGGGAACGAAACTTGTGACAACTCTTATCCGATTGGGAAAAGCGAAAGATTCGATGGAAGTGACAATTCAGGTTTTTCACGAGAATCTAAGAGGAACGTGATGATCACTTTTCTTACGTGGCGATTTTTACATAGCTGGTTAAGTAACCAACACACCACGTGGAATTTTCTTATTAGGTACCGATTCAAACTAAAAAATAACACATGTTATAAAAGGAAGATGATGATTTCCTTTTCAACTTTCTGCTCTCTGATCAAACCTCAAAACCCTAACTGTTCATCATCTCAAACTTCTTCAAATTCTCAATAATGGATGCTACCCAATGTATTGTTGAACAAACAACAATAAATGATGAAGATGTTTCACAACTGATGATGAAGATTCAACATACTAATCTTCATCTTGTTCCTACACTTGATAAATACCCGAAGGAGTTAAGGATGCTTGTTCAAACATTGAATAACTCTATTTTATCATATGCTCTTTCTGCTTTGTTTGCAATCCCAATGGAGTGGTTGTCTCTTGTTGCTTCAACCGTTGTATTCAAATAAACCACCAAGGTGGTTACATTCCACCTTACAAATTTACAATCAAAGAAGCTCACCAGGAAACAGTTTGCTCAAATCCTACGATTACCAACTTCAGGTACTTTATATGAAGTTATGAATGACCAGGTGATTTATATGTTCAATGAAATGGGACATCAACCTACCTTCACTGCAATCAACCACTTTAAGAAGTCCAATCTTCCTTGTGTTTTGAGTTTCTTGTTTGGTATTGTTCTAAGATGTTTAACAGGAAGAAGCTTTTTGCTTGACAAGGCCAAGCTTGAAGTATACTCTGTCATGGAGGGATTGTACTATGGTTTAAATTTTGATTACGCTTCACTTTATGGGAAGAATTTGGAATTTCGATCTCTCACACGAAGCTTGCAACTGGTGTGTCAAGTGCTTAATTTTAGGGATTAATTCTAAAGGAGATTTACACCTAGTAGAATCTTTTGGTTCCATCCGGTGTTGATACTGAAAAAATTCCAGACGATGACTGCTCCGAGGGTTTTTATGGATGATGTTGATGTATTTCCTAATAAGAAATTAACCCTCTGATTCTCCTATCAATACATCTACTCGAGAACACTTTGTTAAAAGTTACAATTTACCATGAAGGGAGCTCTTGTTCGTGAATTTTCATGTACCAGAACTCCAAAGTCAAAGAAGCATCGAGTTTTGGATGCTGTCCAACAGATAAAAAAGAGAAATCATGATCAAGTTCATGGTGCACTTGAGAATGTGAATTACGATACCAGGAATGGTAGTGATAACGAAAGGTCAGACATTAGCATCGATTATTCTTATATTGGTTCACCGCAAAAGTATACCCATGTCAAGTCGACTTTCGAGGAGACAAGTATTCCTGGTGTCACTATAAACGTATCTAATATGTATACAAACATCAATTCGGTGATCAACAACAAACAATTATCCCTGAGAAGACGTTATTCAAACCATCATGGGTTTCGAATATCGATTCTGGTCAGGAGGAGGTCGGAACTCTAGACAGGGTTGTGGACTTATCTAATAAGGAAACAAATGTGAACATGGATGAAGGGATGCTTAACAATGAATCTATCGAAATTTCAATAACTTTACCACCACCTTCATCAACCATTTCTACTTCAGTTCCAGTTTCGACTGTCTCACCAACATTCTTTGGTATTATACAAGAACCTGTCATCACTCTTTTATCCTCACAATCTACAGAGAAGTGACTTCAATAAGATGAAGCTGATGATGATGATATCATGGTTTCATTCGCTGATCTTGAATTCAACCCAGAAGAAGAAAATATTCCTGATGAACTCGTCATGTCAAGTAACGAATTCAAGATCCTAAACTCAAAGCACAATTCTCTTATTCAAATATCAGCGATTACTGGAGAAAAAGCTTATGTAACTGGAGTCGAAATGGACTACTTGATGACAGCTCAAGAATCACAATTGCGTGATCTGATAGAGAGTATTGAGAAAAAAAAGATTGGCTTTTCATTCAAAGAGATATGATTATGAAATTCATAAGCTTCATGATGATGCCAAGGAATGTCATGAAATCTTCATCGAAAAGGTGAATGCAAGGAAGGAGTCTCTTGATCTCAAAGTTGCTGAACTCAAATCCTTGCTATTGGAAGAAGTAAAGAAGATGGAGGAAAACTATAAATTGTTGCATGGAAAAGTCGATGTCATTGTTGGTGCCATCATGAGTTTGGTTGAGTTCAACAACGAATACACCAAATCGTTTGAAGCCAAGTCTGAAAAAGACGAAAAGGTGTTTGAGAAAATGGACAAATTCCTATCTGGAATTAAGGAAAGTTTGTCAAAGGTTGATCTTTTGAATCCATCAACCATCTCTCAAGAATGACTTTCATATATGGTTTTAAATATTGAGTCGAACATAAAGACTGAGCTCGCACCAATCCTTAATTTGGCACTTCGTTTACCAACAAATGGTCCTTGTTCTGTGCAAGTATCGTAAAGGGGAGATAGAGGAGTTGGATCCTCAAAAGATTCTGGTGGTTAGAGCAAAAAATGTGGAATTGGAGTTCACAATTGCTAACTTTCCCCTTATGAACCTAAGTGATCTTATTTCGATCAATAATATTTTGATCAATGTGGATGTATCGAAGATCCCATAGGCGAAAGAAATGACTTCATCATCAGATTTGGTCATGTTAAGGCTTTTATAGATAGCTACTATGATTATCATGCTATCACAATTATTGATCTTGCCTCAGCTATCCAGAAGAATGTGAAAGTGCCTCAAACTCTAACAAAGGCAAAGTCGAACATCAATGAGTTTGAAGACGGTGAAATCATCCATCAACCTTATGGTTTTGTTTTCCAAGGAAAGAACAAGAAAGGGAATGTGAAATTTTTTATGTTTCAAATCACTGATCTCGAAAGATACACAAATTTCTATTTCACCAACATCTTGATTTGAATCCACAACTATAATAAGAATGATGATGGTGATTAGGCTGAGATAAGGAAGATGCTTTTGTGGTACATGGAAATTAGAAGAGTGCTTTTGTTGATAGCGAATCTGATTGCTTAATTTTTGAATTTTCTCACTAAGGGGGAGAATGTTGGGTCGAATGTGAGTAGTGAGAAGTCGAAAGTAGTTTGAGTCTGTAAAGTGTCGAAAGTAGTCTAGTTTCGACACTCTATCTATTTTACAAGGCATTTTAGTTTCGATACATAATGTGTAGTCCTTGTAACTTTTTGTGAGTCTGTTATACCCTATAAATAGGGTAAGTACATAGATTAGAGTAACGATCATAAAGTCATTATCATTTACACTCGAAATATCTCTTGTAATTTTTAGACTTTTTGAGCCAAACAAATCTTATTTAGATCTTGTGTCCATTTACAGCTTTTATTGATTCAACCGTGTTCTTAATCAATCTCTAACTCACTTCAGCTCATATAACAGTCGCCATGGGGACCATATATTTGATAAGATTCTATGAATCATTGTAACATCTCTAGCAGGATTCCTCACTTCAACTCTTAGTCGGTCTACTTCTTTTTGTAAATTGTGCTTGCTTTCATTTTGTCTCCTCATGTAGTCTCTTATTTGATTCAAGGTGTTTAAAAATTCTTCATTAGAGATGAGGATTGGGGTTGCTTGCGGTATTTCTCTATTAAGAATCAAGTAGCATTCATGGCTGAAGTGAATGCGAATCTTGGGGTAGATTCTGCCCCCATTGTCAAAGGATCCGTGGTCACTTGTAAGGATGTAGGAGGTTCTTTAGACATTTTCGAAGGAATGCTGGTTGGGGATGTGCCAGGTAAAGTGGACATTGTTGGAAGAGTTAAAAATTGAAAATTATTTGAATAACTGAAATTTTTTGTAAATCAAAACACTACTTGCCATGCGGTGGATGCCAAATTCTTTTTGTAAAAAATGTATTTAGTAGTTTTGTAACAAAATTCATATGTGAGGTATTATGTTTTATTTAAAGATTTAAGGAAGAAAAAAATGTAAATTGTTTAAGATGCTGAAAAATGATGAAGATTTTGAAGGACTATCAATATCTTAAAAATGTTCAAGATCTTGACGAACAGTCAAGATCTTAAAGATAAAATAAAAATAAAAATAAATATTTTAAATGCTTTATATGCTTGATATGTTTAGAATTTAAGTTATATCTAGAATGCAAAGAAAAAAGTGTTGTAAATATTTTACCATAAGAAACGAATAAGGAGTGTAATATGTTTGAAATATGTTAAATATTTTAGAAAAGTCCCAAGATGTTCAAGATATGTAAATCTATAGACATTTTTAAGATTCATAAAAGATTTTAGACGATTCAAATAAATATGTTGGAAAAGTCCCAAGATGTTCAAGTTATGTAAAACTGTAAATATGTTTAAGATTCGTAAAAGATTTTAAATGATTCAAATATGTTAAAATCCATAAAAAACGAAGATGTAGAAGATAAGCAGAAGCTTAAAGATATTTGGAACATATAAAATCAAATATTCAAGATACGACACAAGATATATGAGGAAATCCATTGATCTTATGTAACATCCCAAAAATCACAACCAAAATTTTCATTTTTTAATTTAAATAATTTTTTTTTCCAAGAGAACCAAGTCAAGAAAACCACAAGTATTAAAATACAATCATCTCAAAAATCAGAGTATCACAAAATATGGAATCATCAAAGCTGCTGAGGAGAGTGTACAGTCAAGCCTTCGCCTTCCTACGATCATCTGAGGTACTTGAATCACAAATAAATCCACATCTATAAGCATGAAGTCTAGTGAGTTACCCAAAATATCACATACAACACAACATAATAAACAACTATGGGTTATCAACAACCCTAAGACCATCAGACGTCCTAATGACTATCTGCAATCCTATGGGCTCACAGTAGCTCTATGGGTTATCAGCGACCCTGTTAGTTATCAGCAACCCTATGGACTATTAACAGTCTTGGAGTTATCATCAAATCGATAAACACACATAACAACAGTCAACAAATAAGACTCAGCTAGTCTAGCATGTACCCTACTATGACATATGTAATATAGTGAGAATACTTACCTTGAAAATAACAGACTAACACAACAACTCTACGCTAGTGAAGACTGGTACTACGATGCACCTTAAACACAGTATATGAGTACCCTCTTAGTATACACCCTAAAACCCTAAAGTTGACCAAAGTCAACAATGGTCAACAAGTCAAAGGTCAAAGTCAACCCCAACTTACTCTCACGTCGTGGTTACCCTTTAGCCACGACGTGGCAGTGTTAGGACAAAACAGTCGCGAAGTTATCTGTCACCACGTCGTAATGGTCCATCTGCCTTGTCATAGGAACTACACTGGACAACTTAATGCCTTGAGCTCTTAATCCTTCAAGCTAAGCACTAAAACTTTCCAAAATGGTTTTTCCATCCCAAAGCATCATAAAAATCATTTCTTTTTAGACATGCATGTCCAATGTATGTCTTGAACACAAGTTAGCTCAAAATGAAGAAAAATGAGATCTAATATGATGCATGGAAACTTGATAATTTACTAAATATGGGACGAGAGGTCACAAAAGGGACCCCAAGGACTCATAAAGTTTATAACTTTATAAAATCCCAACATTTAAAGCACCTCAAACATGAAGGAAAATGGAAAAATACCTAGATCTAGCATGCTTGAACACAAAAGGCATGAACTTGAGGACTTACAAGAGTCCTAAAACAGAACAAGATGATGAGGAAGAAGTTTCCTAACTAAAACAATGCACCAATAACACCTTTTTCTTTTTCTTCTTCTTCTTCTTCTTCAAGGGGCTAAAACCACCATAAAGAGCTCAAAATATCAAAATAGAGGCCATGGTTTCTTGGAAGGTGAAAGGGGGTAATGGAGGCTGAGGGTGTGCAAACCCTAGCCCTCACCTCCCTTAAATAGGGGAGAAAACCTCAAAATTAGGGTTAATCACTCAGGTGGCTGCCTCGCCGTGACCATAAGTTTGCCACATTGTGGCGTACAAGATTGATGTACATTTATACATCCATGGTTATGTCGTAGTGTATCCTTCCCCACGTCGTAACCATAAAAAAATCTACATTTTTACATCATTAATTACCCCAAAACATAAATGAATCATTTACCTAGAATATGTGTTACTTCTTGGCTATGATCTCTAATATAAAACCTCGAGATCCGAAAATATTTGGCTGCCTATAGTACTTTTAGTAATAAAAAAAGATTACAAAACAGTGCTGATGGTGTAGAGAGTGTAAGGAGAACAAGAATTGGTGTGTTTTATTAATGGTGAGTGTGTTGTGTGGTTTTTCAATATATACAACTCTTTATTTATACATAAATTTCCTATGTTAAATCCTTAGAATCTCGACACTATCTTTTGCTTATGATATTCTTGATGATTAGTCTTCCCTTATCCTGAATTTTCTAATGACCAAGTCTTTTCTTCATGTTTCATATGATAATTCTGATTTGACCGGGTCTTCGTTGATGCTTTCAGTACCAGAATCATACATTAGAATAAAAAATAGAATAATAAATTAAGTTAGTACCCTTCACGACCTTGATCAAGATCTTGACCAAGATCATATCCAAGATCTTTAGCAACATGGCTACTGTGAATCACGTAGAAGATGTTAGTCATAAATTTTCACTAACAACACAAGCAATTAGCATATATTGAGACCCAATGTCCTACATAGTATAGTGAAAAGACTCACCTGGATCAAAGAGCTGAAATTACATTACTCAAAGTCACCCAGAATCAGCTATATGCACCACCTAATCCTAATCAAAGGTCACAACTCAATTTACAACCTAAAACCCTTATTTTGACCAAAAGTCAAACTGATAAAAAAGTTAATAGTCAACAAAAGTCAACGGTCAATGGCCTTCATGCCGTACCAGCTAGTGGTCATGTCAAGAAAACTAGGTAACAAAATAGTCACGAAAACCCTCGATGTTGCACCGAGACACCAAGGCAATCGTGTCGTGAATCCCGACTTAACAACCCATTTTTTCCCTTTAAGATCTGAACTTTAACCTTCTAGAACCTATCAAAATATGGTCTTAATAGATAAAGTTCCAAACTTTATCCATTTAAATGCCTTAGACACAAAGACCTTCTAACCTAGGTCAAAAGGGACCAAAAATGAATCCATGACCTTGTATGGCATCAAATGCATGATAACAATCATCTCTAACTCCCACAAAGGGTCTAGAAGACCCCGAGATTCAACCTTTGGGTTTGGAGTTTTCCAAACTCCACCCAAACAACAAGATGAGACCAAAACCAAGCCAACTATCCTAGAACTAGCATTCAAGAAACAAAAAAACATGGATCTTGAATACTTACAGATGTCCTAAGTAAGGAAAAAAAAGCATCATTCTTCTTCACAATTTCCTTTTAAAATACTTATTTCATTTGGTGGTTAGTGGAAACTTTGCTTAATTTTTAGAGGTAATTACTTGTACAAGATGAAGATTTAGTTAAGAAAATAACAGCCAAACTAAAGAAGTAATTTTTTAAGTAAAAATGTTTATTAACTTATCCAACATCAAAATGAAGATTAAAAAAAATGTTTGGTTTATCTTATCTAGTACCATAAAAACATAATAAGTTAATAAGTTATCTGTTTGTGTTTGGAGAATAGTGTTTATATGTGTAATTAGAAAATAACTTATCAAAAACTCTTTAAACAAGTCAATACGAATGAATTAACTTATAAAAATTCTTTATTAAAGTCAATAAATATTTATGAAATGATGTTATCCAAATACTTAAAAGTCTTTATTATCTTTATTATAAATGTTAAACTATAATAAATCAATAGACACTTCAAATAAACAATCTCAAATATTTTTATTATCAATGTTAAACTACAATAAATCAATACACTTCAAATAAACAATCTCAAAGTAACATCACAAATAAAGCATATGTGGGAGAGCACTCTAGCATCTCTAACCCACTCTCATTCTCTATTTTTCCTATGTTGCTCTCCAACTCTTCTCCATTTATTCTCCTATTTTGGGGGAAATGAATAGCATAACATTATATTTGGTGTTATACTATTCATTTTCCCCAAAATGGAGACGAACTTTGAGTTGTCGGTTTTACTTTCTCGTTTTATATATTTATACATTTATGGTTTTTTTATCTATTAATTATTATTTAAATGTAATATTTAATACTTATAATATTGTGTTATATATTAAATTTATTAATTAATTATAAATATAAAGTTTGTTTATTTAATATTATTGTAATGAAAAAAAAAATATGAATTATATATTTGTTAAAACCAAATTAATAGAAAGGTGCGTGTTTGATAATTTATATAAGTTAGAAGAATGAAATATATTTTTTTGGGAGTAAAAATAAAATAAAAAATAAAATATGGTCGGAAATGATAATCAATAAATGGAAATTAATTAGAGATTGTCTAATTGTAGAGCCAAATCATGAACTCGTGAGGTCAACGTAGGCTTCTTTAAAATTAACTAAGGGACTGAGATGATGAATTCTAATTATTCAGGGATCGTTTTGCTACTTACCTATATTTACAAATTTCGTCTTTCCGCACAGGAAAGTGCTATGACGGACC
>NC_056624.2:195507370-195579754 GCF_002870075.4 Lactuca sativa
GGTATCAACGCAGAGTACTCACATCTTTTAGCTTTGGTGTTTTTGTTCAGTCTTCACCTTTTCAACTTTTTGGCTATCTCTCTCTCTCTCTCTCACTCTCTATCTACGTATATAATCCTAGCTTAGCTGTTCATCTGATCTTTGCTTCCTACCTTTTGCAACATGAGCAGCGATCACCCTTACTCCACTTACTACAATGGATCTTGGTTTAATCTTAACCCTAACTATTACTACTTGTCTCCTGCTCCCGCAGCTCCTCCCCCGCTTTCCTATTCCAGTTTCACTCACTACTATCAACCGTCACCGCCTTCTCCTCCGCTCAGGGAAGCTCTTCCTCTCCTCAGCCTTAGCCCATCAAGAAGATCACCCAACCAAAATCAAGAATATCTTAGCAGTACAACTAATGATTCCTGTAGTACAACCACCACAACCATAGCCATGGACGTAGATCATCACAAGGACAAAACTACTACTGAGGATGATGATCATGAGACTGTAACTGTGGCTCTACATCTTGGTCTCCCAAGCCCTAGCTTTTCTGAAGCTGATCTCATCACAAGGCTTTCCACCAATTCAAACAACAATACTACTGAAGCTGATCATAAAGAAGTGGAGGAGGAAGAAGGTACACACAGCAACGGGTATCTTACAAGCGCACTCAACAAGGGTCAGTATTGGATCCCAACTCCAGCTCAGATTCTGATTGGACCAACTCAGTTCTCTTGCCCTCTTTGCTTCAAAACCTTCAACAGATACAATAACATGCAGGTATTACCTTAAAAGCTCTCTATAATACAACCTTTGTTCCCCCCCCTTCCTTTGAATCTCTTTTGTTACAAAAAGAAAAAGAAAAAGCCAAAACCCATATTCGTCTTTCCTTGTACACTTCTTTTCTTGCTAATTTTCAACTCTCCTTTTTTCGTATTTCACTTTTTGTATAATGAAAGAAAGTATATATGTCTATAATATTTGTTTTTTAGGGTTAGGGTTAGTTACCTCTTTTTCTTCACTTTCAGTTTTGATTTTATATAGCATTAATTTATCCTTTAATTAATTCTCAGTCCCATGACTTTTTTCTTTCATCTGCATGATTTGTGGGTTTTTGGGGATTTTGAACAAATCAACACTTTGGTCCAACTGATCAATACTGGTCAGAGATAGTGCTGGTAAAATAATTTCTTCTTTTTCTGTGATTGAACAAGACAAGGATTATGCTTTTTGTTCCTTGAAGTTTGCATTCTTCTTTTTCTCCTTTTCTCTATTCATCGGCAGTTGTGTCAAAACTGAAACCTTTCTCTTGTTCTATTCATCATCTCCCTGCTCCACCTAAGATACATATATGATCTTCTTGATCATATTTGACGAACAGCTAAAAAGAAAAAGAAGCCTTCTTTTCATCTATCTGCATATCTCTGACCACGCAGATTTAATCTACATGTAAATTCCCACCAAAAAACCCCACATATATAATCTGCTGAGTGTGGTTTGGATATTCTATGTTATACACATGTACATCAAAAACTACTAATAGTATTTTGCTTTCTTTGTTTATTAAAGAGAGCAAATTATACATGTCGACAGCCTTTGAGTCCTCGTACAGCTTTTCTTGTGGTCTTTTCCTTCCATTTATTGCAGTAGCAGGAGATATGTATTGCTTTTAACCACAAATAAAGTAGTTATTGATTTTGAAAACCTAACAGATCCAGATGAAATTTAGAGTGCACCCATAAAATTTAACTTCTGTACGTTAATGCACCTAATTTATTCGATGAATTAAACAAGTTTTAACCAGTGTAGTAACAAAATTCGTGTACTACTAGTACTAGCCACTTATAGTTGTATCGACAAGATTTTTACTCTCCGAAAGCATTTTCAACCTAGGTTTTAGTGGCATCAGCAATACTATAAATCTCGAACTGTTTCAGTGGGGATTCATTTTGCTCTTTACTATATCATTAGCAAATGCATTTCGAAATAACTCTAGCTAAATTAATGGTATACGTGCTTTGGATTGCATGTAAATGAAGTGTAGCATACTTGGATATAATTCAGTCAATAAATCAATTGTTCGACTACTAATCTGACATTTGTGCTATATATACATAATATAATATCTCCAATATATGATATCTTATCAATGATTTATGTACTGTAGATGCATATGTGGGGCCATGGATCTCAATACAGGAGAGGACCAGAATCGCTAAGGGGAACACAGCCAACAGCGATGCTAAGGCTACCATGCTACTGCTGTGCACCTGGGTGTCGAAACAACATTGATCACCCAAGGGCCAAGCCACTTAAAGATTTCAGAACCCTTCAGACGCACTACAAAAGGAAGCATGGGATCAAGCCGTTTATGTGTAGAAAATGCGGCAAGGCCTTTGCTGTCAGAGGAGATTGGCGAACCCATGAGAAAAACTGTGGGAAACTTTGGTATTGTAGCTGCGGATCAGATTTCAAACACAAGAGATCTTTAAAAGATCATATAAAAGCATTTGGGAATGGGCATGCAGCTTATGGGATTGATGATTGTTGCTTTGAATTAGAAGAAGAAGAAGCTGCTTCTGAGATTGAGCAAGACAATGAATCATCTCATTGTGATAATTAATCAAAAGTTGCCACTAGCAACTGTTCTTAGAGATTGTCAGAATCACTTTTGAAGGACCCCTCTTTGATTTACTTGCATGTTCACTTTTTTTTGGGTTAAAACTTTTCTTTTTCAATTCGTTCCTTGTTTAGGTTTTATCTTTTTATCATTTCATGAGACATTAAATCAAGATTTGTAAATTCCCTTTCAAGCTCTAAGTCCCTTCTCTTCTGTGTTTGTGGCTACTAGTTTTAAATGCATACTCCATTATCAATATATGTTCAAACCCTAATAATTAAAAACTTGCGTTAATGTCACAAAATAACCTAAATATCTCTCAATTTGCTTTTAATTCGCTTATTTTCTAATTTTAACCAATAGTTTAATAAACTTTTTCATGTTCTATTACATTATCTGCCTTATGTAGCGTCCATCATGACTTATGTTATTATCGAGTATCACTAAGGTTGTGTTTGGCGCGGCAAAACTAGCTGATAAGCTAGTTTATTTTTTGAGTTTTTTTTACGTTGTCGTCAAACCGAAAAGTAGCTTATAAGCTAGTTTTTTAAAAGACTACTTGGACTGGCTTTTTAGAAGTTTTTTTTTTATTTTCCAAATATACTTCTTAATTAATTATAAAAACACATTCTCTTAAATGTCCTTTTATGTAATTTTATATATTTGCTAGCTTTTTAGTTAGTTTATCAAACGTCATTTTTATTAGATAGATTTTTATTTTACAGCTAGTTTTTCAGCTATTACTATAAGAACAAAGGAAATTAATGGCAACAAAAAGTCGCCGCTAAAGAGTGGAAAAGTCCCCGGTAAAAAGTCGTCGCTATTGTTCTGTCGCTAATGATCAAAATTTCGCCGATAAAAACAATTGTCGCCGGTAATACCTCATGTAGCCGCTAATGCTCTCGTCGCCGCTAATAGTGTAGCCAGTAATAACATTTTTCATATTTTTTTAAAAATTTTTTAATCAATGATTTTTGTGCAAAAAAAATGATACATAAGGACATTAAATGCAGAAAAAAAAATTACATAATATTGGATTAGGTACGAAATAGTGTAACTACATTATATAAAATTAATTTCGTACCAAAATAAACAACCAAAGTTTTATAATTACAACAAGCTAGTACCAAAGTGTCACAACAAGTCTAACCAACAAAACAATTACTAATTATCCAACGAACTATCACCTCCGTTCCCGTCGTTTCCTCATTGATCTTTCCCCGATTGAAAAAACGCATAAAGCTCATCTCTACATGTCAGGTCATTGAGCATTGCCCGAAGATTTTCCAACTACATAATCAATAACAACATATATAAACTTATAAGTTAAATTATCAAACATAAACCAAAAAAGTACCAAAGTACTTAGTATTTTTAAACTAGGGACAAAAAACCAAAGCGCATTGCTATTTATTGCATTTAAAACATAAACAAAATTACAAACACATTTACCAAATCAACATGTATTTATTGATGCCAAAGTACATTGTTATTTTTAAACTATAGACAAAAACCAAAGTATATTGCTATTTTTTGCGCTTAAAACATAAGCATAATTACAAACATAATTACCAAATCAACATGCATTTATTGATGCCAAAGTACATGGCTCTGAAATCGGCGAGATAGCAGAAGGTTTTCGGTCGATTCCTCGGATATGACCATGTCGTTCACCTAATACTCTCTCGAAAGTAGCTCTTTCTTGAGCGGGTTTTAACTCTCTTTCACTTTGTGGCCCTTGTGTGTGTTCTAAGAGCTCTTCCACTAATCGATTTTGTGTTTTCCAAAAGTGATTAACAATTAAGTATAAATAAACACTTAATTATATGATAAAATTATAGTTAAGTACTTATGTATTGTTGTTCTGCCTCGACACTAACAAATACACCATTTCTATTGACATGAGCCTTGCGAAACGTTTCCACTCTCCCTAGGTTATGTTTAACATTAAAAATTAGGTTATATTTAAAAAATAATTATAAATATCGTACGTTACCTTCTTATAGCAACTACTGTTATACGAGCTCGACCACCAACGGTTCACAATCGTTTGCATTTCACATACTTTTTTGCTCCTTTCTGAAGCAACTATGTGTTCAACCGTTTGAAAATACGCAACTACTTTTCTTTAATTATCAACATCCATATCATGTGGGGGTTGGCTAATGCTCTCGGGATATCGTCATACCCTCCGACTTGCAAAACATATTCTTTTGCCTCAGATTTACGCTCTTGATAACCTTTTAACAAAGCCGCTTCAAAACTCTCTAACAACATAGCAGCGTCTGGATCCCGGGGCATCCCATCCAAATCAAACTTTCTCTATAAAACCAAAAAAAAAGGTTATCCAAGTAAAAATCAATCATAATTAACCATATAAAATATTCTTATATAAGTAATTTTCCCCTAAATGCTATTTTACTGTATCCTTTATTGCGGGGGAAACTTTTTTCAAATTCCATTTTATCAAAAGGGATCATACGCCACATTATTTTCCCAACTTCGCGTGTAAACATGTCCTTCAGCTCTCGTACGAGATCATATGCCATATTCCTATCATACTTCATGTTAACCGGTTTGCCCTTTTTTCTATAAGAGCGCTCTTTCAAGCTTAAGGTTTTTCGCTTTTCCTCAGACTCTCTTGTGTGGCATAACTACAAATATAATTAAAAATTATTAGAAATGGTATTTTGTAATAACTGGATAAAAAATAGTAAATAACAATTCATAATAAGACTTACCATCTTGCTCATGCTGACCAGCACCTCTACTGCTTGGGAAAGGTGGGTCCTCAGCTCCATCACCCCCATGTCTACCACTCATAATAGTAGCCACGATGTACAAAAACAAGAGCCATATCGACACCATTTCCTGCAAAATTATAAGATATATAGATGCAATTTCTATTACAAATACACATAAACTAGGAATCCAAATAAAGTTTCAATTATACATTATACTTTACATGACGAAATGAATTATAGCATTCTGCTTTTTATTTTTTTAATTGTAGCATTAAATGACATTAAGATTTATAGCATCCTACTTTTTTTTTATATATAGCATCATAGTTTTGAGGCTTGCCTAATTTAGTCATAAAAAATTAAGACATCCTATATACATACATTCTTATTACACACAAATACACATACATCCATCATACCTATTCTAACACATGGAATCTTGAGGAAGAATTATGGAAATAATCCCCTTTGTAGGGTTAGACACGACGTGTTGGAGCAACCAACACAATGTGTCTAGATTGAAGAAACGCGACTTTCTTTAAGGTCAAATCAACGTGTTTATGGAGCAACACAGTGTGTTGGCGGCTGGTGGAGAAAACCCTAATTTTAGGGTGTTGTACCCTATATAAAGGCCTTAAGTCCTTATAGATGACCTCTTTACAAACTTCCATTGTCACTAAAACCCTAAAATCGATCTTTAAGTCTCTTGGTGGTGCTCTTGAGCTAGTAAGAAGTTCTTGGTGCTCATTTTTGGTCTTTGTGAAGCAAGAGGAGATCTTGAAGTTGCTTTGCTTGGGGAAAAGGCTTTGGATCCAGAATCATCATCATGTGGGGAAGCTTTCTGAGGTATCAAGTTTGCATCTTGTCTTGTATATGTTTAGATCTCTTCATAGTTAGTTTTTTGTGCTATTGGTCCCTTTTTAGGTTAATGGATGAGTTAGGTTGTTTAAGGGCTTGTTCTTTCTGATCTGAGTTTGTTTTGGCTTCCTTGAGCATAAAGCTGCAAGTTTTATGAGAGTTTTGGTGTTACACATGCATTAAGTGAATTATTAAGTCCTTTTATGCTTAAGAGCTTCATTTAGACATGCATGAATGTAAAGTTGGCAACCTTACATGGTTTTCCAGCTCAATAAAGTCAAATATATGTTTTGGGGCTATGTCTTTATGGATTAAGTGCTTATTGATCAAGCACTTGCACTATTAAGCTTATGGATTGAGTCTTAAACCTTTTTGGGTAGTCATAATGGATAAAGTTGGAAACTTTATCCTTCTGGAACACATGAGAGGCTAGATCTGAGCTGTGGAGCTCTTGGTATCAGAGAAAACAGCTTATCATATTAAGTTGTTGAATCTCGGGAAAACACGTGTTTGCAAGCCAACACGATGTGTTGGCTAAGGTTTTCCCGATTATCTGGATGATTGAAGAACACGACGTGTTTTGTCAACATGGGCTGTTAACTTTGAATTTGACCAGAAGTTTGATCAGGGTTGACCTTGGGATGTTTTGGGTCATGTTTGGGCCTTTGGGATTGTTAATATGGGCCTTGGCTTTGGGGCCAAGTTATGAAGAGGCTAAAAAGGTCTTTTACCCTAGTTTGGACACCTAGTATGGGTCGGATCCGATTATTGATGGATGTTTATCTTGTGAATGATAGCGCATGGATTCTTGTAAGCCAGCAGCCACTGATTCTTTCCATGAGATTCCGCAGTACGAGGTGAGTCTTCCTCACTATACTTACGGGTTGAAGGCACCAAGGCTGGCCCTTTGGATTGTTATCCTGGTTTATCGTATGATGGTGTGCTGTAGTGATCTGTTAGATAGGTATCCTGGTACATAGGATGATGCTATGCTTAGTGATCTATAGATCTGTTTGACTGGTTGTAGACTGTTATATGATTATCTGTTATATGTGCGCATGTTTGGTCGGTGGCTGAGGTTTCACTGCTTTGTGCGTAAGCTAACAGACCGAGGCATTCCAACCTGATGGTTGAGGGCTGAGGGTATTCCAACTCGATGGTTGATCGGATCCATAGTATGTTGGCATTCCAACCCGATGGTTAAGGGCCGAGGGTATTCAATCCTGAGGATGATTGGAATGATATTATGTTGGCATTCCAACCCGATGGTTGAGGGTCGAGGGTATTCCATCTCGAGTATGATTGGACCCATAGTATGTTGGCATTCCAACCTGATGGTTAAGGGCATGGGGTATTCCAACCCGATGGTTGATTGGACTCATTGTATGTTGGCATTCCAACCCGATTGTTGAGGGGCCTGGGGTATTTCAACCCGATGGTTGATTGGACCCATAATATGGTGTTACTTGTTGGTATATAATATTTGTTCGTGTGGTGGTATTTTGAGGGAACTCGCTAAGCTTCGTGCTTACAATTTTTGGTTTATGGTTTCAGGTACTTCAGTGGAACATGGAAAGGCGAAGGCGTGACTGTACACATACGTGGTTTTACAAATAATTAGATCTTGTGAGACTCTGATTTTAGATAAGGCTTTAAAATAATGGTTTTGTAACACTTCTATTAGACAAAAGTGTTGTTTTGAAAAGTTTTAAATTTGTTGAATTTTTGAGATGTTACAAGTTGGTATCAGATCCTTGGTTTGAGTGAATTAGAGCAATACTCGTGTGAATCCAGTCTCAAACTAAGGAAAAAGATTTTAAAAACAATTTTCAAATGGTTTTCAAAATAAACAAGGAGGATGTGATGTGTACGATTAACCAGAGCCAGTAAGTAGACCCCAAATTACCACCCTGTTATTTTGATATTGTGATATCTTAGAATAGCATGCTAGTGATACGCTAGGGATCATCAGAAATTGCATGATACAATTGCTTGATTATATGATGCCTTATAGCCTAGGGTTCTTCCTTATATGAAATTGACATCATTACTGTAGTTTCTTAGTGTATGCATCATAGTTATACATAACTAAGATTCTATAGACTGAAAATGTTTGGTTTGGCCTTATTTCCTGTTCTTGTTTTATGAAGGGCTTAGGGTAGGATCAGATATTCGACACTCTATAGGATCCAACATTATGCACGATTAACATGCACGAGTGGCTACAGGCTTGGTGGAAGTTTCATGAGTGGGTGCAGTGTGCAGCGGGTCAACATGAGGAATAATTTGCCGCTTTTGTGAGAGTGAGGGCAAGTCGAAGGTGTATCCAAGGTGCTAGGATTTGGAGATCAGGAATTTCGTATGAGAATTCGTTTGATTTTATTATGTTCTAGTGCCATTCTACTACACTGCTCGAATGTTTCTTGCTTTTTGATTTGTGGGACTCTTAAGTTATATGAGTTAGTCGTTAAGTAAATACGTTAAGTCACATGTAATCAAGATTGAATAATCTCAGAATGATAGGTTTGACCCTATTGCACAACTCACGTCTGAGTCCAACTGTTGTAGGGATGAGTCTTTTAATTGAAGGATAATCTAAGCTCTATCACATGTGATTGTGTTAATGAAGTAGCTAACTGACACTATGAGGAGTTCTTCCGCAGCTGATGGCAGGGGAGGCGGGGACATCCTTGGAGAGCCTAGGAAGTATTTTAGTGTAGTTGTTTTGTTGTTGAGTGGGTATTGGGAGTATTATCATGGGTATGCCTTAGAGGACCCAAGATGATCCGTGAGGAAAGTTTGGATAGGTGTGGAAGATAGTATTGGGCCCATACTACTAAAAGCACATGATCCATACTTAAATCGAGGAAAGTTTCAGGGATTCTAAGGACCGGTCAGGAGAAGATAGCATGGTTGGATACCATGATCTGTAGCAGTAGCTGCATATTTGTTGATCTTTGGTTATGGTTGCTCAAGCTTGGGGATGGGTCTGGAATGGTTCAGCCGTAGTGCCGAAATTGGTTTGGATTGATTGGTGCAGACCTAAAGGAGCTTATTGCTTTTGAGGTCTCAAGGGTTTTTCTCAAGGTCGCGCATTCAAGTCGCTGGACTCAAGGAGGAAACAATTGATATGAGCGGCTTATGGATTGCATCCAAAGTCGGGTGGTTGATTGATGGTTGGAATGTCACTATCTATGGTGAGGATTTTACCCTTTCAGTTTCCGAGTTCACGGAAGGAGTGAGTAGGCTTGTGACCTTCAAGGTTAGGATGTAAGCCAAACTTGGGGTCTATTGGTGGAAATGTTTGGAGACAGGATTTCAGCATGATAGTGTGTAGATGGGTTGATGTATTACGGATGCTTTGTGATGTGATTAAGGGTCTGTGTTCTTGGTTTATAGTCGGACGGGCACCAGCCTGGCGGTTGGAAGTGCAAGTGATGAGTGTATGTTTTGGGATCAGAGTTGGTATTTGTTTATGATCTTGTAAGGGATCCTTAGTGATAAGTGGTCATGGTTGGGAAATTTTGTAGATCTTCAGTTGAAATTCAGGATTCTCTTTGGATTTGTGTGATCCTTATCTGGAAGATCATCCTGTGTGTATTATCCATTCTTGGGATCTAGGGATGGTTGTACCTGGTTGAGCAGGGTGAGTTATTGGTTAGTTTCACCACCAGTGGGTGGTAGTTCGAACCCTAAGTGGGGGAGAACTGGGTGTTCTACTTGGAGGATCGTCGATCTGTTCAGGTTCGTGGTATTGAGGAATAATTTTTAGGGACCCACGGTGCGAGTACGTAGAATCTCAGTTCAGGGTTTGGTCAAGGAAGGGGTATATAATAGGTAATGATCATATGCATGTGTGGAGGAGACTCATGGGTTGTCGCTCACTGGGAATAGATAAGGACCGTTGGGATTACTCAGGTCGAGTATCGGTGGTAGAGGGGAAAAAGTGTCAGCTGGGTGTAAGGATTTCTAATTATAGTCTAGTTTCGGGCAAGGATCGATAAAGAATCAGTTTCAAAATTTGGTACGTTCGGCCCCGCAAGGGTTTTGGTTCATTCAATTTAATGTCATGCGTTCACGATTATTGGTCGCAGCGTTTGTATTTCAACAAAGGGTCTTTGAAGGTTTTGAGAGTGGCAGTTGAATTTCTCTGGATGCGTCATCTTATCATCAGATTTAGTATGTTTTAGGTTCTTTTGGTCTTTGGGTATGCTTACCCTTAATGGCGGTGTGGGATTTTGGTTCATAGCAGTCTTGTGTTGGGTGTCGATCAGAGTCGTCTCGGAAACCTTCTTAAGTCGGTTGCATGTTGGTGGAACCTGTTCAGTCTCAATCAAGTATGGAATCTTTTTTTGATTGACCATGAGGATGTATTTTGTTAAGATTGAGGTTCGTTGTTCGATAGAACCTTGTTATTTCTGCCCTTTTTGGATGAGGTTATGGGTTCCTCGGGATATGCATTATGGTAATTCATTATGTGTATGTGAGCTGGATAAGATAGCATTGGGGCTTGGATCGAGTTATACGCTTGGTGGAGATAGCCTTAAAATTAGATCAAGGGTGAAACCGGTTATCCTATTCTCTGATCGGGTGTGACCATGATTTCGATGAGTTTGCAATGGTAGCAACTTGTTTTGTGAAGGAATCGGGTGTGGTTTAGTTATGGGATTGTTATGCTCAATTAGCATTGAGAGAGACGTTGTTTAGGTCCCTGCGGGGCATTAAAAAGAGGTTGAGAGCTTGTTGGCCCGTGATGTGGGTTGCGAGTGCCAGGCGAAATATGTAATGTCGACAAGATCAGTGTGATAGCGGGAGCATTCCAGTGATGGGTTGAGGGCTAGGTAAGGCATTTCAGACTCATGTTGAGGGCTCGATGGCAATCCAGACCTATCATGAGGACCTTGTAAGGGTATTCCAGATATAGGTTGTGGGCCCAGTGATCATTATTGGTGATTTCATCTGAGTATGGTACTTTTGTATTGATGCATTAATGGAAGTCGGGAGACACAATCTGCTAGTTTGGATAAAGGGAACAATTAAAGGTGGTTGAGAGTATCGACCGTGTATCAGAAAGCCTATGGGAATGTTTGCATTATAATCTCGTTTGCTCGCAAGCTGTTATGAGGGGTTGATTATCAAGGTTAGGAGCCGTTTATGAAGTCTCAAATCAAAGTTCTTCATTAATGTATCGGGTGCTTTGCTTGATGGTGGTACATTGGAATTGTTAAGTATTGGAGGTAATTGTAGGATTCCTATAATTCTCATCTTTGCTTGTAGGAGCAGTGGTTGAAGTGGCGTGTTGGGGAGTCACAGGTTAATTAAAGGATTTTGGTTCATCTTATTGATTTTGGATTAGTATAAAATTCGTGATTTATGTGTTTGGGTTCCTTTCAGAGAAGGTATTGAATTCCTGGTTTTGAGCTAGGTAGTGATGGTTGTCTTTTATCAAGCATTTGGTAGGTCGTCAGGATATATGTTCTTGAGTATTTATAAATTCAGCCAGGCTGGACAGGTTGTTACATTCGGGTTTTGAAGGTGAGTCCTTGTGGGGGCAGTTTTGTTTGGTGCTATCTGTCATGGAGTTTGACATTGTTTAGGGTTTTCAAATTTTAGGTATAACATTTGGGTATCTTCTATTTTTTTATTCGGCATCATTAAGGGTGGGCGGTCATCAAAGCGGAGTGACTTCCCTAGTCATTTTTGGGATTCAGGGAGTTCAGTCAGCATTGTCATTCGTAATAGGAGACAGTAAGGAATGATTTCGATGAAGAAATCTAATTTAAGTTGGGGAGAGTTGTAACACCTGGAATCTTGAGGAATAATTGTGGAAATAAATCCCTATCTAGGGTTAGACACGACATGTTTTGATTGAAGAAACACGGTTTTCTTTAAGGTACTTTAGTGGACTGTGACAAGGCGAAGGCGTGACCGTACACATCCTTGGTTTTACAAGTAATTAGATCTTTGGAGACTCTAAGTTTAAATAATGGTTTTGTAACACTTCTATTAGACAAAAGTGTTGTTTTGAAAAGTTTTAAATTTTTTGAATTTTTGGGATGTTAAACCTACACACACACGCACGTATATATACACATATATACAAACACACATATGCATATATATATATATATATATATATATATATATATATATATATATATATATATGTAACATCCCGAGAATTTGGTAGGTATTCCCGAACCCTCTTCTATCATTACCTTTCCATTATGGTCCTTGGGGTTGGAAATGAAGAGCCAAGGTATGTTTAAGGACCAAGTTTGCAAACTTGGGTCAAAAGGGAGTACGTCGCGCGTACTTAAGAGTATGCTAAGCATATTAAGGTTCGCCTTAGTACGTTGGGCATACACTTGAGTACACTGGGCGTACTAATGTCTGGGTGAAACGCCAATATTTAGGGTTGAGGGCCTATATAAGCAACATAATGTGAACTCACACCTCTTTTACCTCAACCTCCACAGATCAAACTCATCCCTCTCAAACCTTAGATTCCCCTTTGTGTGTTAAGCTCATTTTGGTGTGTTCTTGAGTGCCTTAGGAGGAAACCATTGCATCAAATAGTTGAAGGAATAGACCAAGCTTGTAGATCTTAAGTTAGCTTGTTCACAATAAGCTCTAGAAGGTATAAAGTTCCAAACTTTATGCTTGTATGATTAGATTTCTCCATTTTGCTTTCAAAGACCCATTTCTTGTCCCAAAAATCACAAGGTGGTGCATGTTGTGTTTTAAATGAAAAGGACTGTCCTTCTGGGCTCCTGAGGGGACCTTGAATGATAAAAATGAGGTCCCATCAGCTGAATGTGTCCCATGCGTGGAAAATAAGGTCTTAATGGATTAAGACCAAGCATTTAGAGCTTTATGGACGTCCAAAGTGATAAAGTTCATGACGATCCTAGGCATGTTAGGTCTCTAGATCTGAAGTTTGGGCTTAAGTGCTTTAGTCATTAAGCACTTAATGAGACTTTGCCAAATCGTCCAGTACGCGTAGCGTAAATCTAGTACGCCTAGCGTACTGGGTCAACCACCCTGATAGTGGTAAATGTTTGGATGAGTACGCCCTACATACCAAAGGAGTACGCCCCGCGTACATCCTCTGTTTGGGTTTTGTCAAATGGGCTTCGGACTTGGGTTGGTCATGGTCTAATGGATTTGGGCCTTTGATGGACTATGTGAATGAGCCATTTTGGGCCAGGTATTGTTAGTGGATCATGGGGTTAGGCCCAATTAGGAAGTTGGGCCCAATTTGGTAAATTGTGTCGATAATGGGCTTTTATATGGACTTTCAAGTCAAGGATTGGGTATTTGGGCCTTGGCCTAATAATGTGAGTGGACTAAATGAATGGTGTGGACATTTGGTCAAGAAAGTTATTTTGGGTATTAATTTCGGTGCTTATTGTGTAATAGTTTGGGATTCCCGGTGAGACAGTAGTCGGAGATTTCTAGTATTTCAGCACTACTAGCAAGGTGAGTTATCCAAACTATATCAATAGGGCTAAAGGCACCAAGGTCGGCCCTTATGGATTGTATCTGGATATGGCATGATATGTTTACGTGTTTGCATCCTAGTAGTTAGGATGAGTTTTGTTATGCTTAGTGACCTGGTTAGGTCAATGTCCTTGTTATAGGACGGTATCATGCAATATGCTAGTATGATCTGTTAGACTGATATCCTGGTAAACAGGACGGTATTATGTGTTATGTGGTATGGTCTGATTTGATCAATTGTTGTCTATAGACTATTATGTGTTTATCTGTATATATGTGCACATGTTTGTTTGGCGGTTGAGGATTATCTACTTTGTGCGGAGGCCAATAGACCTGGGCATTCCAACCTGTTGGTTGTGGGCCGTGAGTATTCCATCCCGATGATGATTGTACTCATAGTAGGTGGGCATTCCAACCTGTTGGGTGTGGGCCTGGGGTATTCCAACCTGATGGTTGACTGGACCCATAGTATGATGTTTATGATTGTATGTATATTATCGTGGATATGGGTATTTTGGGGGTAGCTCACTAAGCTTTCGGGCTTACAGTTTCAGTTTGTTGTTTTAGGTACTTCAGGTGATTGTGGGAAGGAAAAGGCATGATCGTACTGCTCCTCCTGCAGTTATGATTTTATGATTTGATACTAGGATACTCTGATAATTATTATGTTGAAAACAAACTATGTAATGTTGAATGGCTTTAAGTGTTTTGAAAAAGTTTTAAATTGGCTTAGATTTATGGGTGTTACAAGTTGGTATCAGAGCCTTGGTTTGAGCGAATTGGAGGAACACTCGTGTGAATCCAGTCTCAAAACAAGGAAGGATTTTCAAAATGATTTCTAAATGGTTTTCAAAATAAGTAAAAGATGATGCAGGGTGAACGATCAGCCGGAGCCAGTAAGTAGACCCCGAAATACCATACAGTTATTTGATTATGTGATATGTTAGAACAACATGCTAGTGCTAGGCTAGAGATCTTCAGGAATTGCATGGTAGAGTTTCCTGATTACATGATGCCTGCTAGCCTAGGGTTTTCTTATATGAAATTAACATCATTACTGTAGTTACTTGTGTATGCATCACGGATGTACATAATTAAGATCTTATAGCCCGAGAATGTTTGATTTGGCCTTATGTTCTATTCTTATTGATTAGGCTTAGGTTAGGGTCGGATATTCGAAAGTCTATAAGGTCCAGCGTTATGTGTGGTTAGCATGCACTAATGTTGCAGGGTTGGTGAAAGTTTCATGGATGAGTGAGGTTGACTGGTCAACATGTGAATATATAGTGGTAGGGTGTTGTGGTGATACTTGAGACAAATATGGGTAGGTGTGGAAGGTAGTATGGGCCTGTACTACTGAAAGCATAGGACCCATCGCATAGCAAGGAAGTCACAACCCCTAGCGCTTTGTAGGGAGTTGGTTTCCGGTTATTTATGCGGATTGTATGATATATTCCTGTTATATTTTTAGTATGGTGGTTACGAGGCGTTTTGTGACTGGATCCTGATCGAGATCCGGAAAGGGGGATCAGGAGGCCCCAGCGGTGCCTGAGATTATTGGCCAGGAGGCACCAGTGTCAACAGAGGATCAGGTTAGAGAGATCATCTGCGAGGAGGTGGTCGAGATTGTCCGGGCCAGATTCTGGAGTTGTTCGGGACTATTAAGTCCACGATGATGGAGTACTTCGATGACAGATACGCAACCCTTGTGGAGACGGCTACAACTGCATCAGATATAACTGCGGCGGGAGGAGGAGTAGGAGCTAGTCGGGGCTTCCAGTACAGGGACTTAGATAACATGAAGCCCCTTACTTTTGATGGGACTCAGGATCCCATCAAGTCTATGAGGTGGATTTCTAACGTGGAGGGGTGTTTCTTTACTTGCTCGTGTCCTACTGACCAGCAGGTCAGGTGTGCTCTGAACCTGCTAAGGTCCGGGCCAAGGACTGGTGGAGGTTGACGATAGGATAGTACACTGACGATCAGAGAGCGGCTGTTACATGGGAGCAGTTCAGGGATATGTTCCGCGCCCAATACATTCCACGGGTTGTGCGGGAACGATTGTCTCAGGAGTTTTAGAGTTTGAGACAGGATGGGGAGTCGGTGTCAGAGATCACCCATATTTTCACCAAGAAGGCGATGTTATGCCCAGAGTTTGCTTTTGAGCAGGCTCAAATGACGTGTTATCTAAGCATGCTCAAGACAGACATCCGTCAGTTTGTTGCCACACAACGATGTGATACTCTTCTGGACTTACAGGAGGCTGCTAGGCGGCGTGAGTTGGAGATTGAGCCGCTGTTGAGAGAGCAGCGGCAGGCCCCGATACAGTCTCAGCCGGCGCCAAAGGGGTCTAAGACCGCTGAAACCAAGATTGGGGACAACCAGGTCGCACTTGTGGGAAGTGCGGAAAGGCTCATTCAGGGATGTGTCGATCAGGGAGTGGGTTCCACCGATGTAGCAAGCGGGTCCATCTGGCTACGGATTGCAGGCAGCATACTCCGGCTTCTAAAGTCAGACTTTGTTATCATTGTGAGCATGTGGGCCATATGAAGGCCCAATGCCCTCTTCTAGCCGCCAAGCCGGCACCGGCTACATTGAGGATTGGAGATGGGAGGCCAGTTAAGGCCGAGCCTCTGAAGGCTCAGGGGCGTGCCTTACAGCTTATGGCAGAGGATGCCAGGGCAGCACCGGATGTGGTTGCTGGTATGTTTCTATCCTTCATCTCATTTATTATATATGTGTTACGCTTATCTTTTGTACCTGTGTTTAGGTACGTTTTTAGTGAACTCCTTGCTTGCATTGGTTTTATTTGACTCGGGGGCGAGTCAGTCTTTTGTATCTCAGGCTTTTAGTAGGGAGTTCATGTGACATCCCCATTTTCACGTCCAGAAAAGACTGATTTTTGTTTATGCTTTTTAAAAATCAGAGTACTTCTTTTAATAAAAATGTTGCGGAATTTGTTCCCAGTAAAACATGATAAATACGTTATCAACACATTTCCGAAGAAATGTATTATTATTCATTTTAAAACATTTGGGATGTCATTGTCAATACATAAACATAAGCATAAACAGAACTTACATTCATTTACACTAGTGATCTACACCTCTTTAATCTCTCAGTGTAATGTAACTTCGTATCGGCACCTGTGATTCAAATAAGCTTGAGTGGGTCAGGTTGGGAAATCTGGTGAGTACATATCAACCCATAATAATATAATCATTATGTTTAATCATCAAACAATCAATCAACCCAATTACCCATCCCCATTATCTTATTTACTCATAAGGATCTACCCTAAGAATCAGCTATTCCTCGTTCATTCATTCCTAAGGAATAGGCACAAAATCCATCGTTGCTAATGACACGTCTGTCAAGCACAACTGCCAGAATTGTGCCATTCTTTATGGGGTGCATCTGCCGGTATAGTCCTTTAGGCGCATCTGCCAGGGTTATGAGGTTCTCTATTAAGCGCTTCTGCCGGTAGAGTCCTTTAGGCGCATCTGCCATGGTTATCTTGCTTATTGACAATATCATTTTCGAGAGTCCACTCGCAATACAGGTCAATGGGTTTTTAGAGTACACCGGTGAACACATCATTCACAACACCTACAGGTTGCGAGCCTGCTAGTGTTCCACTGGACTGTCTAGAATAGTCTGTGGTTGTCATCCATACTCTGCTAGATGACGGGGCCAACATTTGGGAACAAGGCTTCTCACATAGTCCACCTCTCACCCTTACCTCATGGTCTATATCACCTCTCAACTCATCATCCAACTCAGATTTCATCTACCCATGTTTTACCCAGCATATTATGTAGATATAAATACATAACAGTTTAAATCATATAGTACTTGTATAAAGTCGTCAATCCAGCATAGGTAGCAAGTATACAGATAATACGCACACATAGCACGTAGTTTATATAAAATACTTCGTATCTATGTGTAAGATGAAAGTAACTACGCACTTACCTGATAAGGTGATGACTCGGTACTCGGACAACACTTTGTTACTGTTAAAACAATTTCCCTCGGACAAAACCTAGTATCATTACCACTAGAGTTTAGTCTAATATTCACCGAGACTAATTAATAGTCTTGCTATTATTAATATTATATAAGTGTTAAACAATACTCTTCACCCACTATGTACAGACAGGGGCCAAACATGAAACACTGGAGGGCAGGATCATTTTGGCATATAACACTTCTGAATCCAGCAACCCAAGCGGCCCTCCAAACCAGATTCCCCGTACCGCGAGTGGTTACAAAGATATTATAATGACACTTATGTAACTTATAATAATATCCAAAATACTCATTATAAGTTCCTAATAACATTACTATATTGAAACATAAGTTATACTAAAGATAGGTTAGGCGTAGCTCACTTACAACGGGTTTTCTCGAAAACTGGGCTTCACCGGAGCAGCGTTCGCGAGCCGAAAGGATCTTTTCTTAGGGATTCGGGAGCCTCGGGGCTTCCTTCGGGTGCTAGGGGGTTTACCTAGGCTTAGGGGGTATTGGAGGCTAGAGAGAGTTTAGAGAGAGAGAGAAGAGGTTGGAATGATGTGAAGAATGAGGGAACCCGACACCTCTATTTATAGGCTGGTAAAATGCTCTACTCATCGAGTAGGTCCTCCTACTCGTCGAGTCCGTGCCACATGTCACCTTCTGGTGGCTTGCCGTGGGGAGAAAGCCTTGGCCCATATTCAGCCACGTCACCCGATTTCGCACAACACCCTGTCGACTTCTAAACCCGATAACTTTCGCATACGGCTCTGTTTTCGACGTTCTTTATATCCACGCATAGGTAAAAACAAAATCTACAAGTTTCATTTAGACTCCATTGGCTAATTCTCGACCGATCTTAAATTTAAAAGTAGAAGGAGATTATATTGTTAAATGTCTGTGTAAAATTCATAACTTCTACATACGGACTCCATTTTCATCTGTCTTTTATCGTTGAGTTCCTATTAATGAGATCTTCAACTCTAATTTACGTCGTGTAGGCCAAAAACCGCTCGAACTAAAATTCAATTTTCGAGTCGTGCACTTCTATGCCAAATCTTAGAAAATTCATAACTTCCTCATACGAAGTCAGATTTGGGTGTTTGTTTTTTGTATGTTTTTGGTTTAACGTATACTACAACTTTTGTTTGGATCAATAAGGCTAAAAAGTCCTCTATCTTAAATTCACTATTTACATTTCCCAGTGTCGTGCCGGTTTTGCCGAAAAACTTCAACGGGACATAACTTCTTCGTTATAACTCGGATTTCGGCGTTCTTTATATGTACAAAACCCTTGAGACATATTCTACAACTTGGTTAAGATTATTTACTCTAAATAATAATTTGTCAAAAAGTCATTTTCGACCCCTATTATCTCAAAATTTCCTAGTCCGGATCTATGGGCGTTACAGTTCGGTGTGCCAGTAGGTGAGCTAGAGTGTCTGTTGCGAGTCTCCATCGCCAAGGAACACAGAGTTTCTGCTTCTTCAGTTTACCAAGGATGCGAGTTGGAGATCTTCGTAGTATCCTTTCTGATACACTTGATTCCTATTACCACGGGGGAAGTGTGTGTGATTGTAGGGATGGATTGGTTTAGCCGATTCAGTGCTATGATAGATTGCGAGGTCCAGCGGGTAGTAGTTCGAACCCCAAGTAGGGGAGAACTGATGGTATACTGCGAGGGCACCAGAATGGGATCATCGTTTTGTTCAGCTGCCAGGGCTCAACAATGTATTTAGCACGGGTGTGCGGGTTTTCTAGCGTATGTGGTGGATATGCGAGCCAGAGATTAGATTCCAGTTCCAAAGGTTCTAGTAGTCAGGGAGTTTGCAGATGTGTTTCCGGAGGAGTTGCCAGGGATACCTCCAGAGAGGCAGTTCGAGTTTCGAATAGACCTGGTGCCTGGTGCGGCCCCTATCGTAAAGGCGCCGTACCGATTAGCGCCACCCGAGATGCAGGACCTGTCATCGTAGCTACAGGAACTGTTAGGCAAGCAGTTCATTCGACCTAGCAGTTCTCCATGGGGAGCATCGATCCTCTTCGTCAGGAAGAAGGACGGTTCACACCGGATGTGCATTGATTATAGGGAGTTGAACAAGTTGACGGTGAAGAAACGTTATCCAATCCTGAGGATAGATGACCTATTTGATCAGTTATAGGGTGCGTCTTGGTTCTCCAAGATAGATTTGAGGCCGGGGTACCATCAAGTCCGGGTCAGAGAGGAGGACGTGGAGAAAACCGCATTTCGAACTCGTTAGGGTCATTACGAGTTTGTGGTGATGCCATTCGGGCTCACCAACGCGCCAACAGTATTCATGGACCTGATGAATCGGGTATGTAGACCGATGCTTAATCGCTCGGTCATAGTGTTTATTGATGATATTATATTCCAAGACCCGAGAGTAGTACGAGGAGCACCTCAAGGATTTATTGGGAGTTCTGAGATGAGAACGGTTGTATGATAAATTCTCGAAGTGTAAGTTTTGGTTACGAGATGTCCAATTCCTCAGACATTTCGTTAACCAGGAGGGGATTCTAGTCGAACCGGCCAAAATCGAGTCAGTCATGTAATGGGAGGTGCCGAGATCTCCCACGGATATCAGGAGTTTTCTGGGATTAACAGGGTACTACCGAAGATTTATTAGGGATTTCTCCAAGATTTCAATACCCTTCACTCGTTTGACGAGGTAGGTAGTGGATTTCCGATGGGGCCCTGAGCAGCAGAGGGCATTTGAGACTCTCCGTCAGCGTTTGTGCAAGGCTCCAGTTTTGACACTTCCGGAGGGAGTTGAGGATTTTGTGGTGTTTTGTGATGCATCCATCACAGGCTTGGGGGCGGTCCTCATGTAGAGAGGATGGGTGATAGCCTACACATCGCGACAGCTGAAGCCGCATGAGACGAGATATCCTATTCATGATTTAGAGCTGGGAGCGGTGGTGTTCGCTCTCAAGATATGGAGACATTACCTATACGGGGTCCGTTGTACCATATAGAACGATCACAAGAGCTTGAGACACATCATGGATCATCCGAACCTGAATATGAGGCAGCGCAGGTGGCTGGATGTAGTCAAGGACTACGATTTCAAGATCCTTTGCCATCCCGGTAAAGCGAATGTGGTGGCGGACGCCTTGAGCCGCAAGTCAACTGGGTCTTCCACCTCAACGATATGTTTGAGGATAGTAGTGGACTCTCCTCTTGTGAGTTTGATAAGAGATGCTTAGTTTAAGGGCATGCGACCTGAGAACTAGAAGCTGGAGACGATCAGGGGTGAGAACACCCGAGTCGTGCTGGATAGTCGGGGATTATTGACCCGATGCGGTCGGGTATGGGTTCCGATGTTTGGTGGGGTCAAATAGGCGGTCATGGAAGAGGCTTACAAGTCTCATTTCTCTATTCACCCGGGGGCCACCAAGATGTACAGAGACCTGAGCCTGAGTTATTGGTGGCCATGTATGAAGCGAGAAATCGCTTGGTATGTCGAGAGGTGCTTGACCTGTAGGATGGTCAAGGCTGAGAATTAGAGGCCACATGGTATGTTGTAGCCCCTAGAGATTCCCATGTGGAAATGGGACCAGATCACGATGGATTTCATTACCAAACTACCGAGGACGGAGAAGGGGTCTGATCCTATATGGGTTATCGTAGATCGATTGACCAATAGTGCCCATTTCCAGGCTATACGGAGAGTTCTTCGGCCGAGAAGTTGGCCGACATGTATGTTCGCAAGATCGTTTCTCGCCATGGGGTTCCGGTCTCCATTGTTTCTGACCGATATGTTAGATTTACCTCCCGTTTCTGGAAGAAGCTCCATGAGGAACTGGGCACACAAATGCATTTTAGTACATCATTTCATCTGCAGACCGACGGTCAGAGTGAGCGGCCCATCCATACCCTCGAGGATATGTTGAGGGCATGTGCCATTGACTTTGGTGGGAGCTGGGATTCCCACCTACCCCTTGTAGATTTCGCCTACAACAACAACTATCATTCCACCATTGGCGCCCTGCCTATCGAGTTGTTGTATAGGCGGAGATGTCGCACCCCGGTTTGTTGGGGTGAGGGCAGACACAGGGTGATGGGACGGATGGAGGTAGTTTTGCAGACCACCGAGAAGATTCAGCAGATTAGGCAGCAACTGCAGACTGCTTAGAGTCGGCAGAAGAGTTACGCCGACAGACCTCGATCGGAGTTAGAATTCCAGGTGGGTGATATGGTACTCCTGAAGGTTTCACCCTGGAAGGGGGTGATCCGCTTCAGGAAGAGGGGGAAATTGGGTCCCCGCTTCATTGGGTCGTTCAGGATAATTGACAGGGTTGGCAAAGTGGCATACAGGCTAGAGCTACCAGAGGAGCTTAGTCGGATCCACAACACTTTCAACGTTTTGCAATTGAGAAAGTGCATTATGGATCGGGAGGCAGTGGTGTCGTTGGATGATATTCAGGTCAATGAGCGCCTGAATTACATAGAGAGGCTTGTAGCCATTCTAGAAAGGAAGAAGAAGGTTTTACGGAACAAGGAGATACCTTTGGAGAAGGTACAGTGGGAACATCGGAGGGGGTCCGAGTGGACGTGGGAGCCCGAGTCCGAGATGTGGGAGCATT
Organism: Lactuca sativa; assembly: GCF_002870075.4. Taxonomy (NCBI): domain Eukaryota; kingdom Viridiplantae; phylum Streptophyta; class Magnoliopsida; order Asterales; family Asteraceae; genus Lactuca; species Lactuca sativa. Next base: position 195,529,703 of record NC_056624.2, read on the forward strand.
ACCCAGATCTATTTGTTGCAGCAGACTTCGAGGGCGAAGTCTAAGTCAAGTGGGGGAGAATTGTAACATCCCGAGATTTTGGTAGGTATTCCCGAACCCTATTCTATCATTGTCTCGCCATTTATGGTCCTTGGGTTGGAAGTGAAGAGCCAAGGTAAGTTTAAGGACCAAGTTTGCAAACTTGGGTCAAAAAGGAGTATGTTGCGCGTACTTAAGAGTATTCTAAGCGTATTAAGGTCCACCTTAGTATGCTGGGCGTACACTTGAGTACGTTGAGCATACTAATGTCTGGGTGAAACCCTAATATTTAGGGTTTGGGGCCTATATAAGCAACATAATGTGCACCCACACCTCTTTTACCTCAGCCTCTACAGATCAAACTCGTCCCTCTCAAACCCTAGCCTCCCCTTTGTGTGTTAAGCTCATTTTGGTGTGTTCTTGAGTGCCTTAGGAGGAAACCATTGCATCAAAGAGTTGAAGGAAGATACCAAGCTTGTAGATCTGAAGTTATCTTGTGCATAAGAAGCTCAAGAAGGTATAAAGTTCCAAACTTTATGCTTGTATGATTAGATTTATCCATTTTGCTTTTAAAGACCCATTTCTTGTCCCAAAAACCACAAGGTGGTGCATGTTGTGTTTTGAACGAAAAGGATTGTCCTTTTGGGCTCTTGAGGGGACCTTGAATGATAAAAATGAGGTCCCATCAATTGAATGTGTCCCATGCATGGAAAATAAGGTCTTAATGGATTAAGACCAAGCATTTAGAGCTTTATAGTCGTCCAAAGTGATAAAGTTCACATAAATCTAGTACGCCCAGCGTACTGGGTCAACACCCCGATAGTGGTCAACGTTTGGATGAGTTCGCCCCGCATACGTCTTCTGTTTCGGTTTTGTCAAATGGGCTTCAGACTTGGGCTGGTTACGGTATAATGGATTCGGGCCTTTGTTGGACTATGTGAAGGAGCCATTTTGGGCCAGGTATTGATAGTGGATCATGGTGTTAGGCCCAATTAGGAAGTTGGGTCCAATGGCTTTTATGTGGACTTTCAAGTCAAGGATTGGGTATTTGGGCCATGGCCCAATAACGTGAGTGGACTAAATGAATGGTGTGGACATTTGGTCAAGAGGGTTATTTTGGGTATTAATTTCGGTGCTTATTGTGTAATAGTTTAGGATTCCCGATGAGATAGTAGTCGGAGATTTGCAGTATTTTTGCACTACTAGCGAGGTGAGTTATCCTCACTATATCAATAGGGTCTAAGGCACCAAGACCAGCCCTTATGGATTGTATCTGGATATGGCATGATATGTTTACGTGTTTGCATCCTAGTAGTTAGGATGAGTTATTTTATGCTTAGTGACCTGGTTAGGTCAATGTCCTTGTTATAGGATGGTATTATACAATATGCTAGTATGATCTGTTAGACTGGTATCCTGATAGACAGGATGGTATTATGTGTTATGTGGTTTTGTCTGATTTGATCAATTGTTGTCTATAGACTATTATGTGTTTATATGTATATATGTACACATGTTTGTTTGGCGGTTGAGGCTTGTCTGCTTGGTGTGGAGGCCAATAGACCTGGGCATTCCAACCTGTTGGTTGTGGGCCGTGAGTATTCCATCCCGAGGATGATTGGACTCATAGTAGGTGGGCATTCCAACCAGTTGGTTGTGGGCCTGGGGTATTCCAACCTGATGGTTGACTGGACCCATAGTATGTTGTTTATGATTGTATGTACATTATTGTGGGTAATGGGTATTTTGGGGATAGCTCACTAAGCTTTCAGACTTACAGTTTCATTTTTTGTTTCAGGTAGTTCTGGTGATCGTGGGAAGGTGAAGGCATGATCGTACCGCTCCTCCTGCTGTTATGATTTTATGATTTGACATTGGGATACTCTGATAATTATTGTTTTGAAAACAAACTATTTAATGTTGAATGGTTTTAAGTGTTTTGAAAAAGTTTAAAATTGGCTTAAATTTATGGGTGTTACAATATATATATATATATATATATATATATATATATATATATATATATATATATATATATATATAGATACAATATATACAAATACACATATGCATACATTATACACACATAAATGTTTTATTGCATATAAATACACATACATTCATCATACATACACACATATATACAATACAAATACATACAATACATACATTTAAACAAAATGGACTCAAACATATAAACTATTGGATTAAACAAATTCGCATAATAAATACCAAATACCATATGTTTGGCTACTATTAAATTTATGCAAAAATCATTAGATTTCTTAACATAACCTTGAATATGACCAAAATAATTTTATAATTATTTTAGCTCATAAAAGTTTGCATACCATCTGTTTTAGCTCAAATATCATCTGTTTGCATACTAAGTACCATCTATTTGCATACCGAAGAGAATCACTGACCTGAAATCGAAATCAGAAGCAGTTGTGGTGGTGTTTCCGCTGAAAAATCTGCAATGGCGGTGGCCTCGTCGAAGCAGCAACAACAATGGTTGTTTTGTGGATATCTTGATCACAAAAAAAGTTATCTTAGAGTGGACACACTTCAGAGGAGAAAAACCGACAGGATGGATGAGAAATTACTTACCGTCGGCGGTTTTGTGGTCGAATGGTCGCTAAAAACACACCTAATCGCTAGTAAACACCCCGAAATCGTCGGTATAGAAAACCCCGTAGTGTTCTTGTCGGTTAGAGGTGGTAATCGGCAGGTGAACGAACTTAAGCTTTCCAAAGGGTCGAATTGGTGTCGTAATCGCCGGAGAAGATAAGTGGGAGTAATAGTGAGAAAGCATAACGTCGTCAGGGGGATGAAATCGACTTAGGATATTACCGTTGACGGTAATAGCGGTGATATGGCACAATAACGGAGACACTCGATGGTAAATAGAGGGAAGTTTTCACGGTTAACATTTTTTAGGGTATTAGCGGCGTCGGGGTCGCTACTATTTCTATTGTCAGTAATAATCTTGTACGATGCGCATCATTTAACCGTTGGTTTGGAATTAAGATCGACTGTTATGGTGAAGCCTGGACATTTGACAGATATCTAGGTCTTTTAGCAATATCGGTGACGGTATTAGCGGCGACACAGGCATTACCGACGACATATTTGAAATGACATTGGTAATGCCTTTGTCGTGCTGATACTGTTGCCGGTATTAAGCGTATTTCTTGTAGTGTATCGGTTAGATTTTCAGCTAACAACTAGTTTTACAGATCTTATACCAAACATCGCCTAAATCGTAGCTAAAAATACAACATTTATGTGAAAATAATTGAACAAAACATATCATATTAGATGTCATAGTGCTGCCGCATAAGAGCACTAATAGAGCAATACCTTTTTACCTATGAAAATTATCAAAATAAGTCATAAACGTATTTACGATAATAGTAACAAATAATAATATGTTTGAAATTCACAATGAAAATTGGCAAAAATGCTTTTTTAGGATTCAATATTGGTCGGAAACTTATAGGATTTCTATTATTATCATTATCATTATCATTACCATTATCTTTATCGTTGTAATTATTTTTATTAATAATAATAATATTATTATTATTATATTTAAGTCATTCAAATCAATGCAATGTCATTATGATTTCAATGATAGCAGGTCATCATTTGGAATGCATTGTCAATACAAATACAAATCAACAATCAATTTTTATTCTTTGAATAAATTGTAGTAATTGTCACTAAGGTTTAGTCTATTTTGTAGGTTTTGTCCAACTTCTAAGAAATTTATAGAACCATCCATGTGGTTTGGAGAAATTACAATTGTGGTCTCTCATCTAGATAAAAAACAATTTTTATCATTTCTATATTTCTATATTCCTTTTCTTTTTCCTCTTACCCATTTAGGATATTTAATAATAATAAATTAATAGTGGTTCCACTCACCCCACCCAACCTACCTCACCCATTTTTTTCCACCTTTCTCATTCTTCTGTATACATAACCATCATTGCTTGCCTAAGGTTCTTTGTTGATCAATCACCTCTAAATTCATCTTCATGATTGAGTATCTAAAACTTCGCGCTTCTAGTTTTATTAACATCATTCAAATGTTTCTATATTGTTAGACACATTTTATGCATATTTTAGTATATCTATTTCATGCATTCACATCCCATTTAGGCTTTAAATTCCACGAATATTACTTTTTACGGACTTTTATGTAAATATATGGAACTATTTTATTTGCATATTTTTTGGATGGTTTTTAGGTGATTTGAAGCTTGGAACACTCTTTAGGATGTTATTGATAGGTTTTATAGGTTTTAAATCCATGCATGAGTCAGAAAATTACTTAACTCTTATGTTTACATGCACCCTCTTTGGATCTGTGTTTTCTCTATTGATAGCAATAACCTATGAATATCAAGAACCCTAACGGAACACTATGATAATCAAATTTTACATAGAGTTAGGGTTTACATACCTCTTGATTATTATAGCAAATAATCACATCCATATCCTTCTTGAGAACCTTGAAAAGGAAGCACCATAAATTTAATGCATCTAATGGTTTGTACCCAAAACCCTAGAAACCCTATAATGAAGAGGAGAGAGGGGAGATGGATAGAAATTTCGTTCCTATGCTTATAGGTAAAGGTATGAACGAAAGTAATGAGCCAATGTGTAACATCCCAAAAATCCAAACAAATTTTAACTTTTCAGAAACAACAATCCAAAACCATAATGTTTACAAAGCCATTGTTCCAAAAGTGTATTTCAGTAATCAGGGTATCCTAAAATCCAATAACATGAAAACTGAAGGATATACATGATCACGCATTTGCCTTGCCATGATCCTCTGAAGTATCTGAAATATTAACTAAAATTTTAAGCTAAAGCTTAGTGAGTTCCCCCAAAATACCACCACATAACATAACAAACAACAACATATATACAAAGCCTTCAGCATGACTGGACCGACGCATTGGGCCATTAGCCTTTCTGGGCCGAGCAGGGAGAAATCTCTTTGGAGCACCCTTGGTTGTTTGAGAAATAAGGCAAAGGTATGGATAGTTTGTGGCCCCTAGACTATGTTCTAGTATTCCTTCGATGATGAAGTGTGTAGGTTCGAAAGGTCGAAGTTTAAGTTTTGCCTATAGATCTGGATGAATCTCAACATCAACAGTGGAAAAGTCACCAAGCAGGTACCGAAGATAGGTGCAAACCCGTAGGAAAGGAGTCTTCATTTTATACTATTTTTAATTTTGTGGATGAAGACTTTCGTAATTAAGAGTAGCTCTTTGGGATTCATCTTTGGAAAGTCAGCCTACGTCTTGTAACTCTTTGTCAAAGCGCACTAGAGTATATTGAAAGAATTGAGCTTGGAGAAATGATATTGGTTTGTAGTTGGTGACAGCCTCCGATGTGTCATTTGACCAGATCTCGTTTACATGTTCTTTCGTATGCTTGTTGTGAAAAAGAGTTAACCTCTCGAACTCCATGGGTAGGTTCCTGGAATTCGGAATCCGCAGATCAAAGTCTTTAAACACCTTATAGAACTTCCCATTGGGGGATAAAGGAATGTCCCAATACATGTTTTCGCCAGTGGAAGAGTAGGTGAGATGAGGAACATAATCTTCATCCAGAAGTCGGCGACATGGATTTACCCATGAATTGATTAACAATTCATCAAAAGTTGTGTTGACTCCCTGAGCATACCAGATATCTTCCGCCGGTTTGGCAGCTCTCTAATCCCGTTTCTTTTGCCTTGTGGTCGGGGAGTCGTTTGAGTGATCAGAGGATATAATATCCTCTTTGGTTGGCTTTTGAGGAGATTTTGGAGAAGATTGAACTGGGTATTGATGTCTTCGAGGAGAGGGGGATTTAGAGCTTTCTTCAGTAGTGGTGATTTTTTTATGATGAGTTTTCGGTTTTTGAAGTGTTGATTCAAAGCTTTTTCAAGCTTTCAAGAATAAATGTTGTTGCTATTTGTTACAATTTTCTGATGAAAATCTATTTTTACAAAGTGTTTATCTTGCTATTGAAGTAAAAGAAAAAGAAACATGATATTTTTGTCTACAAATCATTGGAAGATATTATTCCATACATCTTGATGTTGTGGAAATAGAGAAAATATATTGTGTGATATGAAGAGTGGAAAAGACTTGATCTTTATAGATGATGTTAGCTAAAATATTTTAAGTTCATACGATGCAACTGGAAAATCTCATGAAGGCCGGTATGATGCTCCTGTATTCACTTTACTGTTGATCATTTTTCTTTTGATAAAAGTGTTGAAGGAATTTGAAAGCTATGTCCTTTTACTCTTTTTTAATGCAAGCGTACTCCACCATAAAGTCTTACCCATCCTCTCATGACAAATCCATGTGACAAGCAACCTACATCCATACTTTTACTTTAAACTCATACCTTAATCTCACTTTTTTCCTTTCTCTCTCATATTTTATGCCACTTTTTCATCTTCCCAACACCCCACTTTATCCCCGTATGCTTTAGAAATCATTTCCATGAATAAACATGAATTTATATCCCTTTAGGTATCAAATTTCATGAAAAACAGCATTTTTCGTCATCAACCCTCACATCCTCAGTGGTCAACACCGAAGACCTGAATCCTTACTGAAGACATTGCCTTACCGAGAAGATAAGCAACATTGAAGTTTGCTGGAGGTCCTCTTTTGAGCAGCCTCTGCTATCCCTCGCAGATCGAAGACCTCGCACCGAAGACTAGCCGCTACTTCCGTGTACTGAAGACTAAAGCATGGCACTCTCCCCTTCGCAACCTTCCTACTATTCGTTGCCCACCTCCTCGGAATCAACTTTTGGCTACTCCTCCATACAACATCCTTGTTATTCGCATCCTTCACTCATCTCTACTCTGTATTCGCAATCTACCCACCCAAACCTTCACCGCAGACCTCGCCTTCCCAATGAAGACCTCCCTCTACGATAACCCTCTTCACCCTACGTCTAACCCTCTAACCTCTAGATGCAGAGCTTCCCCTCTCACTGGAGACCTCAAGTCCTCGATACTCTACCCTCCTCCCTCCTCTACTCTGCTTACCCTTCGCCTCCTTCCCCCTTCTTCTTAAGCCTCGCCTTTGCCAAACCCTCTCATACAGAAGCCTTTCTTTTCACCCAATTTTTTTTAATCCTCGTTTAATTTTTTTATACTGCAATTTTTTTGAGCCATTTTTTTCAGCCCATTTTTTTAATTAACAATCTTTTATTTTCTTAAAACCCATTTTTTAATACACATTTTTTTCACCAATTTTAGCACTTTTGTGAAGAACAATTTTTACAATACTCAATTTATTTTCTTCACAAAAAGAGATTATTATTGGATATTTATACAAGCTTCGATCGTCATAATGGATTACTTCTTGCAGATTATATTGGAAGAATTTTATTATTCTTTCCATGAGGATTACCCTTTAATCAAAGTTCGTCGACTAGCATTCCTTGAATCAGTGTCTTAGGACCAGTTATCCTCCATTCCACAGTCAGGCATCATATTCCTCTTTGCGAAGTTGGCAGGCAGTTGCGTCTGATCAACTAAATTGTTTTGCAATCTTCGCTCTACAAAGACTTTTTTTGACTTTTAGCTCTTGATCTTCTATTGACGAACCATGTTTATTGTCCAAGTGAACTTTATTTACTTAATTCGCTTCAGGAGTTCCGGCACCGCAGTTTGGGTACATCAGCATTTTTTAGCAGCGTAGAGATTTTTCATACAGAGTTCTTATTGATACTTCGATACTTGTTCAGACAGTTTTCAGTAACAGAATCAACTGGATACTTATTACCTTGGAAGTATTAATATTCTTTCTGTCTTCTATTTTATCGAGGCCCTTCATACATCTAGGGAGAGCATGCGAATCTCATGGTATCCGACATTCTCCATCCTAATTGATTTATTCATTTTTGATATTCGGGCCTTGGTTATCAAAAATAGGGAGAGAATATTATGAGTGTCCGGGTTCTTGATTATGTTTTTCAGAGTGTGGATTTTGAAGATATCTAAGAAAAGGAGATTATTTAGTATTTTGAGGTGCTAATGGATCTTGGCTTATCTTCTATTTTTTTAGTCAAACCGATGCCATGATCATAGTTCTGATTGAAGTTTGAAGTCTGATCCTTGCTTGCGGATCACTGCAACTTCTATTCCTAAATCCATACTTGTTTAGTATTCCAACTCTACCACAGGATGTTTTCATGTTTTTAGCAGGTTATTCTTTTGAAGAATTTTGGGTATATTATGATTCGAGAACTACAAATGTTTCAGAATTTTTAAGGCGAAGTGTGACTTAATTATGGGACATTAAGTTCAAGAGTTATTGGTATACTTTTGAGGTTGATCAGCTTGGTTAACCGATCACATATGTAGATTGGAATCTCATTGTTCAACACCGAAGATGATGGACTGCGTTTCTTAGAATACTTTGACTATAGAGATTTCATCACCTAGTTTCACACATCACAGATACTTTAGAGTTTCACAGACATTTCAACATTTGGTTCTCGTTGTGTATCATTTTTATTATCGCACTTGTTAGTTGGTTACTATGTATTTTAGCCTTTTATCACTATTTGTATCACTCATCATTTGCGAGCATTTAGGGAGAGATTGTTGGAGTATGGAAATGCTTTACAAATTATGAGTGATAAATTATGTTATTTTATTCCCTTTTATTGTATTGTATGTTATCTCTCTATATATAAAGAGAGGGGTGGTCATTTTTGTATACGTGCACCTAAAATGTAGTCTTTTGTTTTAGTTAGAGAAAAACTCTAGGTTGGGATCACTCTCACTGAAGTGTTCTTCATAGTTATAGTTTTAACTTCTCTTTATATTATAATCATTGGATTACTCATCTGTTTTGTTCCTATATTGTGTTATCGTTAAATCTCCAGATCATTTTATTCCGCACTTAGACGATCGTCCAAATGGGTTCCTACAAAAGAATCATTGTCAAATTTTAAAACAAGTAAACCACGAACAAGATAATTTAAGACAAGATTTTTCAAAAAATTTATGTTCAGTGAGAAATTCTTTGACGCCAAAGCCTGTTGTGGTCAGAAAGAAGCCTTCGATAGTAGACAAACAAAAGGAATGCCAATGATAGGTTTCATGTCCAGAGTGAACATGTCTCATTTTCTATTTGGCTTCAACAAGACTTCCTTTGTTTATTTGTTTGTTATAACACTTCCTTCTTCATCAAAAATCACTTGATTCCCAGTTTCAACAACAAGTTGTGAGACACTTATTAGGTTGTGATGCAACCCGTCGACATAAGCGACCCTATTTACAGTAAATTTCCCATTCATAACTTTTCCATATCCCTTGACTTTACACTTATGATTGTTCCCAAATTTCACCACTCCAGCATTCTCGAGTTTCCTTAAATCCCTCAGATTCTCCTTATGACTTGTCATGTTATGCAAGCATCCACTATCAATGTACCAATTTTCGTCATACAGCTCGTCACATAGTACCTGCAATCATTCAGAGAGATTTAGGTCCCCAAGAATTTTTTGGGTCCTTGGGCTAAATTAGCGTGAAAAGTAGTGTGCTATCTAGAATTAAATATCCAACTATGAACTTTGATTTTAATTTTGTCGATTAAGTCAAATTTGTTAGTATTAGATATAGAAATGTAATCATTCAATGGCAAAGTTTCAACTTTGATTTTCTCTTTTTCAACCTTTCTTTGTGAAACATCAACTTTCTTAGCTTTAACTACTTGCTATTTTGACACTTTTGACACTGATTCTTGAAACCAAGTGCTTCCAATCATCAAAACATTCAAGTAGTTCTCATAATCTTATTGGACTTGTTCTTGAGAATATTTTTTCGATTCATATTGCCTTCCTTTTCCTTCAAACTAATGTTTAAAAATTTTCATTTCATTTCTACCTTTGACAAAAGAGACATTCGATTTGTGCTTTGAATCAGGATTTGGAAAATGTAGATCATCAGATTTTAATGATACATTTTTCATGACTACATTTGTTGGTTTTTGAAACCTCGTCTGTTAAAATGACTTTTGTGGTCATTGTTGAAAACGATTTTGTTATCGAGTCCAAAATGAGATTCTTTCTGAAAATTTCTTATATTTTGTGAAAAACTCCTTTGCACATTGTTTTGGAAAAAAAATTGTGGTTTCATGTTTGCATTTTGAAAACCATTCATTTTTTGTGAAAAATCATTTTTAGATTTATTCTTAACAGCTTTCGAAGAATCTTTTGAAGTATGAGTTTTTGATGTTCGAGAAAACCTCTTTTTTCAGATTTTTGTGATAGTTTTTTCTTGAACTTGTTTGCCTTTTGAGCATCTTTATGTTTCTTCCAATAAGCTTTATTTTGTGCTTTCCTTTTTTATTTTTCAAATAAGATTTCTCAACTTATTTTTCATGATTGTGAGTCTTTTCCTTTTGATTTTTTGAACAATTGGGAATAGACTTATCACAACTCTTCTCATATTTTCCTTCGACATCATGCTTAAAAATTTTCACAATCCAAACTATATTTTTGTTCTTTTTATTTTCTTTGGAAAATTATTTTTGACTTTTTTGAATTTGAAAAACTTTGGACCTTTGATTCAAACCATTTTAAACAATATTTTGGTTGGAATATAATCGCTCATCAGTTTCGTTCTCGAATATGATTCATTGTTTATCTTCATTGTTGAATATACAATCTCTTTGTCTTTAGCTAACGAATTGACATTAATGACAGACATTCTATAACAATCAACACATTTCTCTTCCTCAATTTCACTGATATTGACAAGCTCGTCTTTAATATCAGCACAAAAAATATGATTACTATGTGTCGAGTTCTCACTTATTTTCAAATTTTGGATTTGTTCATTTTTGGTCAAAGTCTCATTCACAATATCAACAAGTTCATCAGCATTCAAACAATCATTAATAAATACAACACCATATGCATACGAATCATTTGGAACAATATCATAATCAACTACATTACTTTCACAATCAAATGTAGTCTCGTCAACTAGTTCTCTCATGAAAGTAATAAAAGGATGTAGCTTCCTATGTTGCTCTTTTATAGATATCGGAAGAATGATAAAGGTCCGTAAGTTTTCCGTATAGACGCTTAGTTGTATTACAGTGTATTACAGTAAATGAGTATTCTATTATCCATACAAATTGAGTCCCTATCACACATTATACTCATAATCTTTAACTCTAAGGCTTCTATTTTACTATTCTTCTCCTTCAACTTATTATGAGCTTCATAAAATAAGGCCTTAGATTTCTCTGCTTCATTACTCATAGAGATTAACGTATCATTCAGATTAGAGCCCGTATCGTCAAAGTCAGATAAAATGGCATGGTAAGAATTCAAAGGAATATTAAGAGAAACAAGAAGATCTCATACCTTTGTAGTCAAAGGAGACTGAGCGATTGTAATGAAACACCTTCCAATTAGCTCCATACTCTCTTCTCCCTTCTCATTCTCTAAACTTTCCTAATTAATATCTTCCTCATCATCAACAACCAAACTCTTCTCTACAGTTTGACCCTCTTCGTATTTTGCGAACAAGACTCCATGAGTTGGATATGCATCTCCTCGTCATCTGAGCGTGAGGACCAAGTTTTATATGTTTATTATCATCCACACCTTTTTCCATAAATGAAATATTCTTTGATTGAGCACACAATTCTTCAAATCTCTTAGCATAATAGACTCCATCCTTCACTTTCTCCTTCTTCTCTTCTTTCTTCCTCAACATGCACTCATTCGCAAGATGATTGTATTCGTTACAGTAGTTACATTTGTAACTGGAATCACCTTCCAACTTCTTCTCTATATTCTTATCTTCTTCCTTTTTCTCGATTTCTCAACACCTTTTTGACTAGCACTGTAACACTCGGTTCCGAATCGCTTCGTTAGTCAGGGTTGTGGCCCGATCATCAGTTATCATGAGGCTTAGGGCTTTGGGGAAGAAATTTTTTGGCCCTTTTGGATGTAGGAGTTATAGTTCAAGTGATTTGACTGTCCGATGGTGTTTCGGAGCCCAAGTGTATAATCATAAATTGGTAGTTCGGATCGATGCGAACTTTGGTTTTTGTTCGGGAAGTCTTAAGGAAAAGGTGAGTTGTTAAGGTCATCTCGTTACCTTTCTGTGGAGATAAATTTTGTTGGAAACGGACTTGGATCGAGGGAGTTATTGCCAAACAAAGTTTTAGCATTTTGGATCTTGGTCGAGTACGCGGGGCGTACTCTCCAAGTACGTTGAGTGTAGTGAGCTATTTGGTCGCAAGTTCATTTGAGTACGCCGAGCGTACTAAGGGGTGCATAGGGGTACTCCCTTCAGCCATGAAACCCAAAATTTTTGGTTCTTGACCCTATTTAAACCTCATTTCTTCATGATCCTTGTCTTTTATCTGCTTCTAAGTCTTCTAAACCCCAACATTCGACCCTTAGCCTTTATCTTGGAGCAATATGAAAAATCTTGGAGTATTTTTGTGCACTTTGAAGAGTTTGGAGCTTGATGAAGAATCATCACCTGCAGGGGAGCTTGTAGATCTAGAAGTTTCTCATCTTTTGCAATCTATTGGAAGGTAAAAGGCTTTGATCTTGTCATCTCATTGTATAAATCTTCTTTTGGGTTTGTTTATGGTCACTTTAGCCTCTTTTGGTTGGTCCTTGTGAGCTAAGGTTGTTTCAGAGGCTTAACCTTGTAGATCTAGACATTTTAGTTGTCCCAAAGGCATAAAAATATGATCTTTATGGTTTATTTGGAGTCATGCATGTGTTAAGACCCTTCATTAAGCTCTTTTGAGCTCTATAGCCCCATTAAGCCATGCATGCAAGTAAAGTTGTCGACTTTACGTGATAAGTCATCCATAGGAATCAGATCTGAGAGTTTGGAGCAAGGACTTAAGTAGTTAATTGCTTAATGGAGAAGAATGGGGTTCATGGGAGTATGATGGGCATACCCATCTGGTATGTTATGCGTACTGGCCCCAAAGGATTTAGGTTGGGCGTACCAGCTGAGTACGCAGGGCATACTCGGCCTGTTTGACTTTTATTGTTTTGTTGACTTGTTGGCTATGGACCATTGACCAAAAGTTTAACCAGGGTTGACCATTGGATATTTTGGGCATTTTAGGATATTGGTCCTTCTCGGGTTAGGTACATGATGGTTTTGGGCCCAATTTGGGTATTTGGGCCTCATTGGGCCTTACGGTGTTATTTAAGGGTTTAAAGGGCTTGCAATGCTAGTGGTTTGGTCCTTGGATTTTGGCAAAGTAAAGAAAAGGAAAAATGGACTTTTACCCTGAAGGATTAGTTATTGGACAAGAATTCTTGGTTGAATTGGAATCAATTATTGATGAGTTATTAATTGTTAATGTCAGTGTGAGGTTTTCGGTAGCAGCAGTTCGAGTACTCGGTTATCTAGGATTGAGGTGAATCTCCTCACTATTCTAAGGGTATAAGGAACCAATGTCGGTCCATTGGCTTAGGTATTATACAAAGACCAGGGGGTGGCCCTTGGCACTTGTATGAAAGACCCGGAGGTGGCTCCTGGAAAATTTGTATGCAACACCAGAGTGTGGACTCTGGCAGTTAAGTAGATAGTTAATTGTAGATTATATGCTAGTTGTCTCTATGATGCTTGCATGGAAGACCAGGAGGTGGCTCCTAGCAATTGTCTATAAAACCCAAGGTATTGGCCCCCGACTTGGCAAGAAAAGACCATGATACGCCTCGTGGCATAATGACACGACTATGGTTGGCACATAGAACCTCCTATTGCATGTTTGATATGTATGGCTCGTATGTTATATTTGGTATGTGTTATTTGGAGAAATCACTAAGCTTTGTGCTTAAAGTTGTTGTTTACGGTTTCAAGTACTACCGGTTCGAAAGGGAAGGGTCGGCTTGATCGCAGCGCATACACCCGTGTTTTCCGCAACTCGTGATTTTGGGATTGTACTCTGATACTTGTTTTTTTTGAAATACTTCTAATGGTTTGAATAAAAGGTAAATGAGTGTTTTAATTATTTTAAAAAAATGAAATTTTCACCCTCGTATTTTGGGATGTTACAAGTTGGTATCAGAGCCTTGGTTTGGGGGATTCAAGCATACTCTAGGGTGTGCTTGAACTCAAGCTGAGGGTTTTATTAAAATTTTTATAAAATAAATGTTTTATAAAAGAGGTTTCTAATCAAAGAAAGGGGTGTGATGCTTGCAATTCACCGAGCTCAAGTAAGTGTTTCTCAAAATACCAATACATGTTTATTATGATATACCATATGATTATGGGAATTACAATCTAGATTAAAGCTAAGGGTCTGCTCAGGATTTTATGATAGGAGAGATGCCTTTATATGGTTGGTTGTATGAGCTTTTAGAACTGCATGCTAGTATGGTTTTCAGATAAGTGGATAGAATGTCTTGATTAGTGTATGTTTGTTAGATTTTCCGTTTCTTGAATGCCTCTTGCTTTTTGCTTTGTGGGACTCTTAGCGATGTGGATCAAATACTAAGTGAATATGTTAAGTTACATGTGCCATAGGTTAAATAATCTCAGAGTGATAGATCTGACCTTATTGTGAAACTCTTGTCTGAGTCCAACCATTTTGGGGTTGATTCTTTTACTCGAAGGATTATCTTATCTCTATTGTATGTGACTATATTCATCAGGTAGTTAGTTGACATTGGTGAGAGCCTTTCAGCAGCTGAGGGAAGGGTGAGGTCGAGACCCTAGTAAAGCCTAGAAATTGCTTCAGTGAGTTTAGTTGCGTTGTTTAGCGATCGATGGGTGAATTAGTTAGAGGAGGTGACTTGGGGGATTCAGGATGATTCCTGAGGAAAGTATGGATAGGTGTGGAAGGTAGTATTGGGCTAGTACTGCTGAAAGCACAGGATCCATACTCGAATCGGGAAGTGTCTTGGAGAAAATAGGAAGTTGGTAAGATGAGGATTCCTGAGTATGTTTTGATTATTTTCATGTTGTATTTTAGTTTGGTGATGAGCACTCAGGGAGGAGGTTAAGGTTCTGGTTCCGGCTCGAGTGCAGGTACTGAGCCGATTAGTGAGTAGATGCGGGAGTTCATTTCGTCAGAGATTACCCATGGTATTTTGGAGCAGACTCCTGTGATCTGTGGTTCGGTCTAGGAGGGGATTCTGGAGATTTTGGATAAGCGCATGGGTGTGTTCCGTGCTGAGTTTTTGTCAACTTTTTGAGCTCATACTCTTTCTTTCTATACGTTTCGTGTTTGTGGAGTTCCCACGTTCTCTGGGGATAAGGAACTCATTGCTAGCAGGAGATGGTTAGCATATATGGTTAACGCATGCATGATGAGTTTCTGCCCTGAGGAGGAAAAAGTCACACTTGCTTCCTGCATTTTGAAGGACATGGAAAGGGATTGGTTGGAGGATATAGGACGTGAGGTGGGTGATGATGTTGTTGATGCGATGTCGTCGGATGATTTTTTGACCAGCTTCCGAGTTGAGTTCACACCGGTGATTGAGGTGCAACAGTTGGCGCGAGAGTTTCAGGATCTCCGACAGACTATTGAGACTGTGGCAGAGATCACTACCAAGCTCCGGGAGAGGGCCTTATTCATTCCGCAGTATGCATCGGATGAGGAGGGGAAGAAAGTAAGGTATCATGATATATTAAGGGATGACATCAGGGAGTTTGTGAGTATTTGAGGGTGCAAGACCCTGAATGGTATGATTTCTAGAGCCCAAGAGCGGGAGATTAATTTGGAGCACCTAGGGAAGAGGGGTCCAGATCAGATGCAGGTAGTGGAGGGTCCCAGGAAGAGACCCAAGACTTCAAATCAGCGATTGAGGGGCTAGCATGGCCGGGGTCATTGCAGCACGTGCAGGAGACTACACGATGGGTTTTCTTGTTCTAGGGGTTTGGGCTTCTACAAGTGTGGCAGAGTTGGTCATATCAGTAGGGATTGTCCTTATGGGGCAAGCCCGTTATGTTTTCACTACAACCAAGTGGGCCACAAGTAGACCGACCGTCCGATGTTGAGAGAAGGAGCAGTGAGTGAACCTGCTTCGACTACTTTGAGGATATGTGAGTTATTTAGTGCGTGTGCGTGTGTGTTTAGTGGGTGTTGCATTGTAAAACTTGTAACCATATCAGAATAATGAAAAGTCTAAACCTGGTGGCTGCCACCACCAGCTGTCGTGTTGGGTGGCGGTGTGCCTAGCTTGCGTATTGATTCGTTTGGGGTGTTTGGACAGAATGGGCATGACGAAACCCTAGTGGGACCAATGAGGCCAAAAGTGACCTAAAAGCCCAACCAATTGGCTAACGGGCTAGTATTGGGTGGGAAACCCTAATTAGTGTTTGAGAAACCCTAATGCCATGGAACCGTAATTTTGGGATTTTTCGGGATTGCACGAGAATTATTTAATAAAATTAAAATATTACTAAATAATCATTGGCAAATTAACCTAAGGCAATAATGGACTTAATGGATTAAGTCCTTAATGGGTTAAGTAGGAACACTTAACCCTAATAGTCATTTCATGTGAAAACCCTAATTTCACTTGGGCCTTAAGTTGGGCCTATATTGGACTTGGTGATTGGACTATTGATAGGCTATCCAATAACAAGTAAATGGACCAAAATAATTAGATGGGCTTAGTGATAAGGCCCATGTGGGATACTTGGGCCCAATTTGGAAAATTGGGCCATAGATGGGCCATAATTTGGCCTTTATGATTATGTGATATTGGACCATGGGAATACCAAGAGTTTGGACTAGAATAACTGGATAGGCCTTAAGGAAAGACCATGTGGAGGTCTGGGCCAAATTTGGAAAATTAGGCCATATATTGGGCTCTCGCCCATTACTTGACTTTTGAGCCTTTGGAGTGTGAGTTGGACTTTGGGCTTGGAACCCAATTATTAATTGGGTATTGTTTGATGATGACAGTTCGGGAATCTGTCATCCAGCAACTGGAGTTTTATCTGTGGGACTTCAGCAGTGCCAGGTGAGTTCTCCTCATTATATCAACAGGGTCTACGGCACCAAAGCCGTCCCTTTATGATTTGCATCCTGGTTTAGGATGGTTGCTATGTTATTGCTATGCTAGATTTCATCCTGGTTTAGGATGGTTTCTATGTTAGATTACATCCTGGTTTAGGATGGTTGCTATGTTATTATTATGCTAGATTTCATCATGGTTTAGGATGGTTGCTATGTTAGATTTCATCCTTGTTAAGGATGGTTGCTATGTTAGAGATCGGTTAGATTGGTATCCTGGTTATAGGATGGTTGCTATGTTATTGATCGGTTAGATCAGTAATGGTTGCCATGTTAGTGATCTATTAGATCTGCATGTTTATTTGTTTATATATATATATATGTGCACATGTTTGTTGGTTTGGTGAAAGGGTTGAGGCAGGTCTTGCTGTGTGCAGTAGGCCAAGACACCCTGGGCGGACCGGGTAGACTGCAGGCCCAGGCTGGGCAAGTCTAGTCGGGCCGAAGGCCCAGCAAGCAGTACGGATAGGCTGAAGGCCTTGAGGAGGTCGATCCAGACGTGCCGAGGGCTCGGAGAGCGGTCCAGATAGACTGAGGACCGGGATTCGGTCCAGTCAGACTGATGGCTCATTATGCATTTTGTTTGCTCATATGTTTATATGATATGGATATATCTGTATAACGTTGGTATTTTGGGGGTAACTCACTAAGCCTTCGAGCTTACATTTGTCGATTATTGTTTCAGGTATTTGGGTGATCGGAAGAAGGAAAAGGCGTGATCGTGCACCTCCTTACATTTTTAGGATTGATTACGGGGATACTCTGGTGTTTAAATTATTTTGAATGTAAACTGTAATAACATAATATAAATGTTTTAAAAAGTTTTAAATTGGCTTGAATTTTATGGGTGTTACAAGTTGGTATGAGAGCCTTGGTTTGAGTGAATTCGACGAAACACTCATGTGTCTCCTATCTCAAACTGAGGACAAGGTTATAAAACGATTTTCTTAAAAAAGTTTTAAAAATAATAAAAGGAGGATGCAAGTGCACTATCAGCCGGAGCTCGCGGATAGACCCCAAAATACCTTACGGATTATTTGAGTTATGAGATATGATTAGAACAACATGCTAGTACTAGGCTAGGGCTCTTCAGGAATTACATGATAGAACTGCCTGATTATATTATGTCTGATTGCCTAGAGTTTTTTTTTCCTTATATGAAATTGACATCATTACTGTAGTTGCTTAGTGTATGCATCACGGCTATACATAATTAAGATCTTATAGCCTGAGAATGTTTGGTTTGACCTTATTTCCTGTTCTTGTTTGATGAAGGGCTTAGCGTAGAATCAGGTATTCAAAAGTCTATAGGGTCCAGCGTTATGTATGGTCAGCATACACGAGTGCTGCAGGGTTGGTGGAAGTTTCATGGGTGAGTTGTGAGACCCCGGGAGGCCAGTATGAGATATTTAAGCATTATTCTAGGAGTGAGGATTGAACACTCGCTATGATTATGTATATTGTTAGGGCGTTGTGACGATACTTGAGACAAATATGGGTAGGTGTGGAAGGTAGTATGGGCCCGTACTACTGAAAGCATAGGATCCCTACGCGCAGCAAGGAAGTCACAACCCATGGGGTTTAGTTGGGAGTTTCTTCCCGGTTATTATATGGACTATACGAGATCTTTTTGGTGTATTATCATAATGATGGTTACGAGACGTTTTAAGCCTGGGTCCGGATCAGGATCAAGAGTTGGCAACCAGGATAGGCATGTATCGTCAGAGGATCGTGTCAGGGAGATCATCTGGGAGGAGATGATCGATATTGTCCGGGGACAGTTGTCGAAGATGTTTGGGCCTATTAAGGCTGCCACGGTTGGTAATTTCGATGAGCGCTATGCAGCCATTGCTGAGACGTCTGCCGCAGCAGCTTCAACAGTTGTAACGACGGCAGGCGGAGGAGTATGTCGAGCTCTCCAGTACCACGACTTGTTGCTGGGACATTATCTGAGGAGCAGAGGGCTGCAGTTACTTGGAATTAGGAGGATGTATGTACATGTCACATTCTGCGGGTTGAGCGGGAGAGACTGTCATAGGAATTGTTGGACTTGAGGCATCGAATGTTAGGTTTAAGGCCGAGATTCGAGCTGCGGGGACTCCGGAAGGGAGTGATGATTATGTTCAGCAGGGGTTTTGCAGCTGGAGGTAAAATAGTTAATTGATTGAGATGTCGTTTTCTAGGGAAAGGATTGTGCCCTTTCAAGCAAGCTTGTGACCCCAGGATCAGGTGGTATTCTAGCTTGGGGTCAGTTAGTCACAGGGATTGGCGACAGTATCTCAGCGCTGGTGGGTCGATGTGGCATGAGTATCTTATGAGGCGTACACGATTACCGTTCTGATCCATGGGAGCTAAGATCTGATTCGCCTTGGATCTCTTGCAGTGGATAGTAAGCATTGATTGTGCGGTCTATTGCACTTTCGGGATTGAAGACTATGTCTTGGGAGTAGTGGTAGCCCGGTTGAGGGCAAAGGTTGTTTTAGCTACTACAGTTCAGCTATGGATGATTGAACTGGTGAGTGAGTCAGGGTGTGAGGCCCTAAATGATATGATCTCTAGATCCCGAGTGTGTGAGAAGTATTGGAACACCTTGGAAAAAAGGGTATTATGTGGGAGGTCTATAGACGGGGTCCCACAGGACAGTTATTCAGCATTGCCAGGATGCAGTGGATTAATAATCATTATTGATTGGCGAAGGAAAGCGCCAAGGGAAGTAGCTCGTTGTTGAGACCTTGGTTGGAGCATCTATCTTTGGACTTCAAGATTTGGGTGTGGGATCATTCGAGCATTAAGGATTGTTGGTTTCCTTGGGATTCAGGAAATGTTCATCTTGTTCTTAGAAGTGTGTGATCATTTGGGAATGACTAGTAACGGAGCACTAGTTGGAAAGAGATGGTTGTCATCGGATCGATCTTTGGAATGGGAGAAAGATTGGGACATCTCCAATTTTCGTGTATTATGAAGACTTAGTCGAATCTAAGTGGGGAAGAATCGCCCCGGGATTCAGAAGCGGGAGTGGTTTCGAAACTAGGATAAGTTTCGCATCCTTGTCAGGAAGAAAGGTGGCCCAAGTGGCTGTTTGGTTTGAGGGTTGTGTGAGTGGGGAGTTCAGTAAAAATCCTCTACATGTGTATCGTGTCTTCTTGGTGCTTGATAGCGAAATTTGGGGAAATCAGTTTGGGGTTTCAGTCATGGATTGAGTTCAGTACAGGTGTTTGGTCGAGTGTGTGTTAAACTCTAAGGGTAATTGGATTGATAGATTGAGGGTAAGGTATCGGATTGCGGTTGTCTTAGAGAGAAAGCGTTGTATGACTGCAGGAGGACCTGTAGCATTCACGAGCTGTTTCAGATGATTATGCCAAGGTGGGCCAGTTCGTAAGATTACGGGAATATCACAACATCATTGGGATCAGGAAACAACAAGTCGTTGGAGACCAGACATAAGGTAAGTATTCGGACTTGATGTGTAATGATTTTCAGAAGGGAGGCTTTAGATTGTAAATTAAGGACTTTTTTTGAAGAGATTGGGATGGAGGGGTTGGAAATGTAATTATGGGGGAATATGTCCATAACTGGGTATGAACCAGTCACCCTCTTGGCTGCCTTCATATAAAAAGCATTAAACCTTAACCCTAACTCCTATTCCCAACCGCCACCTCCACCCTTATGCCTCCTACAACCGGCCGCCTCCCCCTTCTTCACCTCTGGTTGCAGCGACCACCTTAGAAATCCCCCTCCACCGTTGTTGGCATCATCGAGCTTGACAATCATCAGATTCTCTATTGCATCGCCGACGTCGATGATGAGAACCGTCGCTACTTTCGCTTCGTTGAAGAGTGTTGTCAAGGTTATGGTGTCCGTTGCCACCCTCCTCCATCCTCGTGTCCATCTGTTTTTGTTGTTGCTGCTGCTAGCGTTTATTTCATCCCATCTCCTATTATCTTCTTCTTCTTATGTTCATCAGTATCATGAAATGGCCGCTAGAAAGCTCCGCCGACCACAACTTTTGTCACCGTGCCTCGCTGTCGCTGCGAGCACCGCTGTTGTCCGCCATTCCGTGTCGCTGCCAACGCTCAAATCGGCCGCCAAGCCCGCTGCCACCTGCTCCTTCGTCCAGTTGTCGCTGTTGCCCTTCTTTTGTGTCACCATCGCCACCTTTCGCCACCAGATGAATGGACAGACTCATCTACGAGCCACACGACGTGGTGAGTGTGATTTCTTCATCGAGAATGAGGAAAAACCTACCATTGCTGCCAACCATGGTGGTTGATGCCTTGAAATCATTTCTGCCACCACAGGCCATCGTGAGGTGGTGG
The DNA here is from genome assembly GCF_002870075.4 of Lactuca sativa. NCBI lineage: Eukaryota > Viridiplantae > Streptophyta > Magnoliopsida > Asterales > Asteraceae > Lactuca > Lactuca sativa. Next base: position 195,551,100 of record NC_056624.2, read on the forward strand.
TTGTGTGTGTGAGTTTATTTAGTGCGTGTGTGTGTTTACTAGGTATTGCATTGTAAAACTTGTAACCATATCGGAATAATGAAAGTCTAAACCACCACCGTAAGGTGGTGGCTGCCGCCACCAGCCGTCGTGTTGGGTGGCGGTGTGCCTAGCTTGCATATTGATTCGTTTGGGGTGTTTGGACAAAATGGGCCTGATGAAATCCTAGTGGGCCCAATGAAACCCTAATGGGCCTAATGAGGCCCTAAGTCACCTAAAAGCCCAACCAATTGGCTAATGGGCTAGTATTGGGTTGGAAACCCTAATTAGGGTTTGGGAAACCCTAATGCCATGGAACCGTAATTTTGGGATATTTCGGGACTGCACGAGAATTATTTATTAAACTTAAAATATTACCAAATAATCATTGGCAAATTAACCTAAGGCAATAATGGACTTAATGGATTAAGTCCTTAATGGGTTAAGTAGGAACACTTAACCCGAATAGTCATTTCATGTGAAAACCCTAATTTCACTTGGGCCTTAAGTTGGGCCTATATTGGACTTAGTGATTGGACTTTTCATAGGCTATCCAATAACAAGTAAATGGACCAAAATAATTAGATGGGCTTAGTGATAAGGCCCATGTGGGATACTTGGGCCCAATTTGGAAAATTAGGCCATAGATGGGCCATAATTCGGCCTTTATGATTATGTGATATTGGACCATGGGAATACCAAGAGTTTGGACTAGAATAATTGGATAGGCCTTAAGGAAAGACCACGTGGAGGTCTGGGCCAAATTTGGAAAATTGGACCATATATTGGGCTCTCGCCCATTACTTGACTTTTGAGCCTTTGGAGTGTGAGTTGGACTTTGGGCTTGGAACCCAATTATTAATTGGGTATTGTTTGATGATGACAGTTTGGGAATCTGTCATCCAGCAGCTGGAGTTTTATCTGTGGGACTTCAGTAGTGCCAGGTGAGTTCTCCTCATTATATCAACAGGGTCTACGGCACCAAGGCCGTCCCTTTATGATTTGCATCCTGGTTTAGGATGGTTGCTATGTTATTGCTATGCTAGATTTCATCCTGGTTTAGGATGGTTTCTATGTTAGATTACATCCTGGTTTAGGATGGTTGCTATGTTATTGTTATGCTAGATTTCATCCTAGTTTAGGATGCTTGCTATGTTAGATTTCATCCTTGTTAAGGATGGTTGCTATGCTAGAGATCGGTTAGATCGGTATCCTGGTTATAGGATGGTTGCTATGTTATTGATCGGTTAGATCAGTAATGGTTGCCATGTTAGTGATCTGTTAGATCTGCATGTTTATTTGTTTATATGTATGTGCACATGTTTGTTGGTTTGGTGAAGGGGTTGAGGCAGGTCTTGCTGTGTGCAGTAGGCCAAGACACCCTGGGCGGACCGGGTAGACTGCAGGCCCAGGTCGGGCAAGTCTAGTCGGGCCAAAGGCCCAGCGAGCGGTCCGGATAGGCTGAAGGCCCCGAGGAGGGTGGTCTAGACGTGTCGAGGGCTCGGAGAGCGGTCCAGATAGACTAAGGACCGAGATTCGGTCCAGTCAGACTGATGGCTCATTATGCATGTTGTTTGCTTATATGTTTATATGATATGATTATATATGTATGGCGTTGGTATTTTGGGGGTAACTCACTAAGCCTTCAAGCTTATATTTATCGATTATTTTTTCATGTATTCGGATGATCTCGGGAAGGCGAAGGCATGATCATGAGCCTCCTTACATTTTCAGGATTGATTCTAGGGATACTCTAATGTTTAAATTATTTTGAAAGTAAATTGTAATAACTTAATGGTTTTAAATGTTTTAAAAAGTTTTAAATTGGATTGAATTTTATGGGTGTTACAGGGAGTGCCAAGGGAAGTGGTCTATTGCTAAGGCTTTGGTCTTGTCATCAGTATAAAGGACTTCAACATTTGGGTGTTGTATCATTAAAAACATCTCGATTTATCATAATTTTTAGGATTTCAGGGAGTGTTCATCTGGTCTTCATGGGTTTTGCGGTCTTTGAGTTTGGGTAGTAATCGAACAGTAGCATTGGTGAGTGCAGGTTGTCAGCGGTTCAATCATAAGGGGTAAAATGGATTAGGAATCCTTCAAACCTTGTGTGTGGGGAGAGCTTCATCGAATCAAAGTGGGGGAGAACCATCCAGATTTCTGGGAGCGGGATCAGGCTTGAAACTAGGATGAGTTTGACATCCCCGTCGAGGAGGGAGGCGGCCAAGTGGCTGTTTGGATTGAAGATTGGGTGAGTTGGGAGTTAAGGATACTTCCCAATATTGGGTTAGCACCTTCTTGGTGATGGATAGCAGGCTTTTGATGGACCCAAGTTGGGGTTCCAATAATGACTCAAGTCCAGCTTAGGTGCTTGGTCGGATACGTGTTCGACTCTAGATGTGTATGGATGGATTGATTGATGATCGGTAAGACCATGGGCGGTGGCCATGGCAAGATAGGAGTATTGTAAGACTGCGGTGGTGGCCCGTAGCATTCACTGGGTTGGCAGATAGTGTGAGAGTGTTGTAAGACTTTAGGGTGGCCCGTAGTTTTCACCGATCCGTGTGTTACGGTAAGGGTGTGGCTAATCCATGATTGGTAATGGATTTCTTCTGATGGATTAGACTAGGATGGTTCAGCTTTTTAGGTTGTGGGAAGGCCACAACATGTGTGGAATCAGGTAGTGGTAGGTCGTTGGAGACCGGTTGTGATATATGACTATAGTTGGTCTTGTAGCATTCACTTTGAACATTGGATTTGGTGGCATAAGGTTTGTCGGAATCTTATGATCCGTTGGACCCATAAGTGGCGAGATAGTTAAGGAAATTATTGCCAGCTGAGGCTTTCATTCAAAAGTCGTGTAGGGCGACTGTGTGTCGTTGGACTCAGCAACCAGGCGGGAATTTGGTGTTTCAGTTAGTTAGCAGACAAGTTGGGTCCACTTGCAGCTTGGATTGGATTATCTCAGAGTAAATGATTTGACCCTGTTGTGCAGCTCTCGTCTGATTCTAGCTGTTGTAGGAACGAGTCCTCTACACTAAAGGATTATCTAAGCTTCCTGTCAAGTATAAGTGTTCTAGATCAAAATTCGTGAGTGATTTTGTTTCCATTAGAAGCATCAAGTCCATCAAGGGTTGGAAGCGTCCTGTTTAAGTATAGACTTTAGTGAGAATTTGGCCTGGTAGTGGTTTAGTATGGGCGGTGTGTCAGGGAGTCAAACCAATTCGAGATTTCAGGTTTCAGGTAAAGTAGGGTTGGATTTTTTGCATGGGATTATGGATTTGTCTTCTTCGGTTTGGAAAGTTCTACTTGGGTTGGGATCGCTTTCCTTAGGAAGTCCGTTGTACACTCAAGGCTGTAGTTGTGTCCCTCGGGCTGCCGGGCATGCTGGAAATGGTAAGGAATGATTTCGAGGACGAAATAAAATTTAAGTGGGGGAGATTTGTAACACTCGATTCCGAATTGCTTCGTTATTCAGGTTTGTGTCCTGATCATCAGTTATCATGAGGCTTAGAGCCTTGGGGAAGAAAGGTTTTTGACCTTTTTAGATGTGGGAGTTATGGTTCAAGTGATTCAAGTGTTAGATGGTCTTTCAGAGCCCAAGGGCATAATCATAAATTAGCAGTTCGGGCTTATGTGAACTTTTAGGTTTTTGTTCGGAAAGTCTTAAGTCAAAGGTGAGTTGTTAAGGTCTTCTCGTCACCTTTTCATGGATATAAAGTTCTTCGGAAACGGACTTGGATCGAGGGAGTTATGGCCAAACAAATTTTTAGCATTTTGGAGCATGGTCGAGTACGCAAGGTGTACTCGCCTAGTATGTTGGGCGTAGTGAGCTATTGGGTTGCGGCCGAGCGTACTAAGGGATATGCAGGGCGTACTCCCTTCAGCCATGAAACCCTAATTTTTTTGTTTTTGCCTTATTTAAACCTCATTTCTTCACGAGCTTAGTCTTTTATCAGCCTCTACGCCTCCTAAACCCCAATATTCACCCTTATCCTTTATCTTGGAGCATTGTGAAAAATCTTGGAGTGTTTTTGTGCACTTTGAAGAGTTTGGAGCTTGTTGAAGAATCATCACCTAGAGGGGAGCTTATAGATCAAGAAGTTTCTCATCTTTTGCAATCTATTGAAAGTAAAAAAAGCTTTGATCTTGTCATCTCATTATATAGATCTTCTTTTGGGTTTGTTTATGGTTACTTTAGCCTCTTTTGATTGGTCCTTGTGAGCTAATGTTGTTTCAGAGGCTTAGTCTTGTAGAACTAGACGTTTTAGGTGTCCGAAAGGCATAAAAATATTATCTGTATGGTTTATTTGGAATCATGCATATGTTGATACCCTTCATTAAGCTCTTTTGATCTGTAGAGCCCCATTAAGCCATGCATGCAAGTAGTGTTGCCAACTTTACGTGACAAGTCATATGTAGGAATAAAATCTTAGAGTTTGGAGCAAGGACTTAAGTGGTTAAGTGCATAATGGAGAAGAATGGGGTTCATGGGAGTATGTTGGGCGTACCCATCTGGTATGTTGTGCGTACTGGCCCCAAAGGATTTAGGCCAGGCGTACCAGCTGAGTATGCGGGGCGTACTCGGCCTGTTTGACTCTTCTTGTTTTGTTGACTATGGACCATTGACCAGAAGTTTAACCAGGATTGACAATAGGATATTTTGGGCCTTTTAGGATATTGGGCCTTCTCGGGTTAGGTCCATGATGATTTTGGGCCCAATTTGGAGTTTTGGGCCTTATTAGGCCTTATGGTGTTATTTAAGGGTTTAAAGCGCTTGCAATGCTAGTGGTTTGGTCCTTGGATTTTGGAAAAGTAAGGAAAAATGACAAAATAGACTTTTACCCTGAAGGATTAGTTATTGGACAAGAATTCTTGGTTGAACTGGAATCAATTATTGATGAGTTATTAATTTAAATGTCAATGCAAGGTTTTTGACAACAACAGTTCGAGTACTCACTTATCTTGGAATGAGGTGAATCTCCTCACTATTCTACGGGTTGAATGAACCAATGTCGGTCCATTGGCTTAGGTGTTATAATAAGACCAGGGGTGGCCCTTGGCATTTGTATGAAAGACCTGGAGGTAGCTCATGGAAAATCTTTATGCAAGACTAGAGTGTAGACTCCGGCAGTTAAGTATATAGTTAATTATAGATTGTATGCACGTTGTCTCAATGATGCTTGCATGGAAGACTAGGAGGGGGCTCCTGGAACTTTTCTGTAAGACCCAGGGTTTTGGCCCTCGGCATGGAAAGAAAAGGCCATGATACAGCTTGTGGCATAATGTTAAGACTATGATTGATACATAGCACCTTCGATTGCATGTTTGATATGTATGGCCCGTATGTAATGTTTGGTATGTGGTATTTGAGGAACTCACTAAGATTTGTGCTTAAATTTGTTGTTTATGGTTTCAGGTACTACCGGTTCGAAAGGGAAGGGCCCGGCTTGATCGCAGCACATCCACCCGTGTTTTCCACAACTCGTGATTTTTGGAATTATACTCTGATAATTGTTTTGTTTTGAAATACTTCTAATGGTTTGAATAAAAGATAAATGAGTGTTTTGATTATTTAAAAAAAATTGAAATTTTCACCCTGGTATGTTGGGATGTTACAAGAACATGTGTTCATTATAGGCTTCTTTGCCGAACTCTTCTTGAAATTCCCATTAATTGGCTTCTTGAAGAACTTCTTCACCCTATTATTGGAATAATAGGCAACAACTGCATCCTCATAATTTAGAATAAAACCTTCTTCACCTTCTTTCGCTTCTTCATCAGATTCATTCTGTTTCGCAGTTGTTTTGGAGACTAGCCCCATTGGTCCTCCAAAATTCATTTTGTTCTCCTTTGCTATCTCCTTCACCTCATATTGGTGTGCCTTCAGTATATTATATAGATTCGATAATGAGTAGGTGTCAAAATTCTCTTGAGTCTTGATCATTAGACACATATTTCTCCATTCCTTTCTCAGTCCTAAAATGAAAGTAAGATTGAACTCTAAGGCGGTACTAACAACACGATATCTATTGCATTTGAAGATAAGCTCATTCAACCTATCGTAATATTCCTCAATAGTCTCATTCAACTTTTGCTTAAAATCAACCAATTTTGACTAGTATTGCATCACAAATCTCTTTTTTGTTCTTTCATTCCCTTGATACTCTTCCTTCAAGGTATCCTAAATCTCCTTCGTTGTTTTACAACCTTTAACATAGTTGTAAACAACAGCTGGAAGAGCTCCTCGTAGTTCATGGAGACATCTTTTATCATTTGTTTCTTATTGTTTCCTTGAGCATATTGGATATAGTGTCTAAGTCCATAACTATATTTTGTATGTACTTGACCCGACCTGGCATGGTCCATTTGGGTTGCACTTTACCCGAACAATTTATGGATAATCTTTTGAGAATAGTATAAGTTATGATTTATTAATATATTATAAGTTCTAATATATTAATATAAAATCATATTATTTAATTAGTATTGATCTATAATTAATTTAGAATTAATTTAGAGATCAAAAGTATGACTAATTAAATATAGGCTCTTGTATTTATATAGTGTGGGTTAATGCTTATTTGGAATGGGCTAGGCTTGCATGGAAAGTCCATGGATACTCCATGGAGCTTTAACCCATGGATCTCATGGAAATGAAAAGACATGGGTATTAAGGTTTAAATGGATGTAACCCTAATCCACCATACTATATAAAGGAGGCTTTAGTTCTTGAAATCACACTAGTTGTGGTGAGTAAACTAAGAGAGCCGATTTCAAGAAGGTTGTGACTATTCTCTCAAAGTTCCAAATTTTGTGGTGATTTGTGACTTCCATTTGAGGCATCAACACTATTGGTGCTAGGCTCTCAAACTCCAAGCAATCAACTACTACTACAAGGTAAGTAATTCTACTAGCTTTATTTGATTCAAGTTCCCCATGCCATGCTAGATAGGATAAGAACCTTGGAAAAAATAATTATTTGCATGTATCTTAGTCCAACATAGATCCAAGGTTTCTAGGGTTGCATGTACACCATAGGAGTGTTAGAATGCTCAAAACCCATCAGTGGTATCAAAGCCTAGGCTTGTTTACTTGATACTTGATGCAAAAAGCTTGAAAATTGAATTTTTTGTTCACTACATGTATGAACTCGCCGAGTCCATGGGGGGACTTGACGAGTCCATGAAGAAATGCATGCAACTCGTCGAGTAGAGCCTGTAGTGTCCAGTTTTTCGAGTTTTGCTGCTGGAAATGGACTAGAAACATTACCCTAAATTGTTTTGGTGTTATAAAACTTGTTTTAGATGGTGTAATGTTCATGCTAATCCATTTACAATGGCTATTATAAAAAATTACAAGTTTTATATAAGTTATTTATGATTCTTAAAATTATTGATAATCATGTTCTTGAACTTATGAGTTTAGATGATCATAGGAATTATTTGTAACCTCTTTGGTAGTTTAATTCTTGATCATTAAGTGTTTTAATGGAGTCCATAACATGTCCTCGAGTTATGGAAAACCAAAGGTCACACTTTAATTAAAAAACATTATAAGAACACATGAGTTATAAAAATGAAGAGTCTTCATTTTAATACTCAATTAACTCATACCTTATGAGAAATGTAAAGTTTTGAAAGTTTACAAAACTTGCCCTCAAGATTTGGAACAAGTAAAGTCATAATTAAAACTTTAGTTCCAACCCTTAGAATTTTAATTATTAAAATTCAACCCTTATACTTTATAATATTATAAGTTAATAATATATATATATATATATATATATATATATATATATATATGAACAAAAGTCGTCTTATCATTAGTAGGCCTCATTCACGAAGTCGGTCTATAAGGGGGTATAAGGTTTTTTCCTATAAAATGGCAACTTAATGGGTGTCCATTCTCACCCACCGCTTCCTTGATTGGTGGAGGGTCGTTAGCCGAAAAAGGTAGGACAATGACTATAATTCTCATTTAAGTATGATGAATATACTAAAGTAACTAAACCTTATTAAATTCCCAATCTTATTTACTTTAGGAAAATATGAATAAGGTGCTATTCCATGAAATTACACTTTGCACTTTGATTAAGTCGTTAGTGGAGCATGTGTGGTTAACCGGCACACAAACTTGTACTTGTCAAGGTAGGCAAAGGGTGACTTAATGTTTATCATAGTATCGGTGGAGCGTGTGTGGTTAACCAGCACATCGATTAAGGGGTAGTACATTAAGGTTACCAAGTAATTTGCATGGTTACTTCACACCTTGTTTTGTGATCCTCGGCATCCCAGTCAAAAAACTTGAAGGGCACACTCGAGATTGAAACATGTCATTGAAGAAAGTTCAATGAATCTCAAAGAATCTAGGAGTTTCTAAACCGATTAAAACCTAATTAAATATTTTGTTTTTCATGGTGGAAAATGGTGAATCGTCATTCAACTACCTTCAAATATCTTATAGCTTAAATTACGACATCCCTCTTCTAAGTTATAAAATATTGTGTTGGGTCCTAGCCTTAATATTACATTTGGGTGTTTTATTAAGGAATATCTCTATATCTAATCTAATATATTCCCTCTTCTTTACAGATGTCTTCCAATAACAATGCTTCTGGCTCAAACCCTACTAGCTCCTTCTCTCTCATGAATCTTTGTGGGAGAGTCATCTTTGATCCATCCAACTTTACAGATTGGATCAGAAACATCAGGATGGTCACTCGGTATGAGAACAAAGAATATGTTCTTGACAACGAGCTGAAGGTACCCGAGCAAACTGCTACTCCTAAAGAGCTTGTTGAATATGAGGTACATGAAAGAGATGCTACAAAAGTGGCATGCATCATGATGGCCACCATGACAGCCGAGCTCCAAAAGTCCTATAAGGACTATTATCCTTTTGAGATGCACGAGAACTTGATTGATCGCTACCATTAAAGTTCTCGTCAAGAGCGATATGAAATAATCTCCTCCATGATAACAACTCGAATGAAGGATGGTGAACCCATCACGGGCCACATGCAGAAAATGCAAAGGTATATGGACCGTCTATTGAAGTTGAATGTGAAATTCCCCGAGGAATTAGCAATAGACATCATTTTGCACTCTTTACCATCGTGTTATGTTCAATTCCGCATGAAATATCACATGAACAAGGAAGAAGTCACCCTCAACAAACTTCAAGGATTCTTGAAGACCTCCAAAAGTGGTCTAAAGGGTAAGTCGATTGTTACTACTCCTACTCCTAATCCAACTACGGCCAATGTCTTGGCAATCGGGCATGGCAAAGGGAAAAAGAGAAAGAACCCTTCTAAGGGTACCAAGGGTAAGACCCTTGAAGGCTCCTCTTCAATCAAAACCAAGAAAGGTTTTGTCACTCCTTCTGCTAACCCTAATGAGGCTGAATGCTTCTATTGCCATGAAAAGTCGCACTGGAAGCGAAACTGCCCAAAGTACCAGAAAGATTTGAAGCATGGGAAAGTAAAACCCAACCATGTAGGTATATACACTATATTGTCTAATAACTCACCTCATTCTAAGTCTTGGGTCCTTGATACAGGTTATGGTATTCACATATGTTCTGATTTGCAGGGACTAAGAAGAAGTGAGAATGTGGAGCAGGGAAAGATAAACTTGATCATGGGAAACAGGAAACCTTCACCTGTCACCAAGATAGGAGTTTATTCCTTAGTGCTAAATAGTGGGTTTACATTAGAGTTGAATAAATGTTATTATTCGCCAGAAATGGTAAGAAATGTTATTTCCTTTCATGCATTGTATAAACAAGCTTTTACCTTTTATTTCGATAATAATAATGGTAGTATTGATGCTTTCTTTCATAATGTTCTTTATTTTAAAGCATTACCTTGTGATGGTGTGTATGAAACTGTATCTGTTGTAGATAACCTAGGAAATAATGTATTGTGTATTGACTCTTACACTAGCTTAGATAAAGCATCTTTATGGCATTGTCGTCATGGACATGTAAGCAAGAAATGCATACGCCAACTCCAAAAGGATGGAGTCTTGGAGTCATTTAACCTAAAGTCGGATGATAGTTGTGAATCTTGTTTGCTTGGTAAAATAACAAAGTCACCTTTTACTGGCACTTGTGCTAAGGGTGAAAGTTTGTTGGACCTCATACACACAGATGTGTGTGGACCCTTCAAAACCACCACAAGAGATGCTAATCGCTTCTATGTGACTTTTACTGATGATTTTAGTAGTTATGGATACACTACAAGAAAATACCCTTTTACGACACGCAAACCACGACACTCATTGATTTATGTTACGCAAAAGAGAGTGACATTAAAAAAGTGTCATCTCTTCAAAAAATTTAATGATTTAGGTCACGCATTATTTCGTGCCCTTAAATTAGTGTCATCAAAAAAATTTAAAAACACGGAGGGTGCGGTATCTTAAATGTTCGTCCTCTATAAGTGTCGCTTTATAATTTTAATGAAACACGCGTTTAGGAAGTAGACGAGGGGAAACGAAATCCCCAAAATTTTGAAAACTCGCCTTCTACCTTCCTTTCTGTCATTCATCTTCCTAATTGACTCTCCCCACTCCCTCCTTCTCTCTCTCTCTCTCCTCTCTGATCCACTTATCTGCTACTCTTGGCCTCCTTCTTATCGGTCTCATACGACATCTCGTTTCTCACCTTTTCCGTTGACCATAGGTCCTTCCCCAGCGGCCATGCTTCCACCCTATTATTTCCATCTTCAAATCGATCGTAGTATCTCATTTCTGCTAATCATGTACCTTCGACCCTCTTCTCTCCATCTTTGATAGTCACAACAATTGTCTCTTCATAGCAAAATGGAGTTCCATCAGATAAGCACCTCAATTTTCCGTCTTTTCATTAGCGACTCAGGCTTAAAATTACCATGCTCGCTGTCTCACCTCAATGAAGATCGATTTCATGCCTTAAATCTTGCAAACAGCTGATCCGGTGAAGTTAACTACAGACGAAGGTTGATTAGGGAGGAATGAATTTGGGAGGCTAATCAACTGCCTAATCGCTTTGAACCGCCCCCGTCTGATAATCTTTAGACTTCCATTGTCAAAATCGGCGATTGGAATTCCTAGGGTTTTTAAGCAGAGTGACAATAGGAATTTCTAAGGTTTTTAAACAAGTCACATTGGTCTGTAATTCAACTCTAAAACCCCGTGAACGAAGATGAGGATTGAAGACGAGTGGAAGAATTATCAGCTTCCCGAAATCATCTTGTATTCGATTATTATGGTACCGTCCATGGATTCAGCCATGCCACATGTGTTGTCGAGGTAATTCTCTCGGTCAATTTCTTCTTTTTCGATTTTGTTTTAGTCGTGATCGTGTTTTTATCACTTTCTAGTCTTAAATTTAAACCTCTTTTTTGTGAAACTAAATTAGATATGTTAATCACGATTTTATCACTTTCTAGTCTTAAATTTAAAGCACTTCCAATGATTTCCTTTTTGAGCTCTGTGCAGGTTGTTCGCCACCTCATTCTTGTTGGGCATGATGTTCATGTGGTGACTGGTGCACCAGACTTTGTGTTCACTACTGATGTACAATCTCCAAGACTTTTCCTTAGGAAGGTGGGTTTGACTTTCAAAGGTCTACTAACAGATTACAATCTTTGAATTTTCTCGACTCAATTCCCTTGTCTCATAGCTTGTTTTGGACTATGGAGATGTTCAAGCAGATGCTTTAACAGTGGATCGACTCGCCTCCTTGGAAAAGCTATGCCTTAAGTGATTACTCCTTATTTTAGTTGCAAAGTTTAGAAAATGGTTCTTCTAATTACATTTTGATCATATCAGTTGTCCTATATTGTTCTGAAAATTATGTTTTTTTTTTGGTATTTAATGTCATTTTCTTAATGCCTGTTGGTTTTACTGTAGTATAATGAGACAGCTGTTGCAACTTGTATTTCTGTTTTGGCTATAGAAGTTGAGAGGATCAACTCCATCAAGGCAGACTTATTGGTAATAACTAATAACCTACTTATATTATATATGTTTATCTAATTCAGGCTTTATTTGTGCACATTAAAGTCATGTATCTTGTTAATCTTTAATGAAGCATCTAAGTTATATATATATATATATATATATATATATATATATATATATATATATATATTAAATATTCACATGCTTATATTATATATGTTTAGACAGGGACAATTGTAGAAAAACTAACAGAAGCTAATTTGAGAGACCGCAACCATTTAAAGGAACTTATCTATGTGTCAGAAGGTAAATACTAAATATTATTCATGTTCTTTATTCATTACACTAAATATGTTTGATAATATAATGGAAAGATGTAAAATATAGTTGAGGGACAAATTGGGGAGACTGCATTGAATGAAATGAGTTCCAGTTCTCATCAGATTTCATGAGCGGTATATATTCTTTTCTTAAACTTACTTCTAAAAACATAAATAAAAATACAATCTAGATTAATCTTAATTAATTAAATTTTTCAGACAGTTGAAAGTTCTGCCTTGATTATAGAGGAGGTGATTCTGGAAGAACTCTTTCAGCTACTATGGTATGCAATATGGATGCTTTTTTTTCCTTCTAATAACCATTACCTTATATTTTTTATTGATTTTATTTCTATACATATTAAAATGACCAAAATATTCAATAAAAATGGTTTATTATGCAGAGTTTTGTTGATTTTAATGGAAGTGAGCGTGCTTCTCATACATTAGCAGTTGGCACTCGACTCAAAGAAGGTTGTCATATTAATCGCAGTTTGCTAACATTAGGAATTGTTATTCATAATCTGAGGTCTCCACTTTCTAATTTCTACTTTTATTTTATCTTTTTGACCTTCCTAAAATGACTAAAGTGCCCCTAAGCCATAACAAAGTTGGTCCCACTAGTCTTATGTCAGTCTCCTAGTGGTCTGTATACTTGATTCATATATATATATATATATATATATATATATATATATATATATATATATATATATATATATATATATATATAATACAAACCAATACTTTTGTATTATGAGTTAAGCTACTAATATTAATTAATTATAAACAATAAAAATATATTTATTAAAAATGTATACAATGATTGTCGAAAGAATGTCGGCATTGCAAAATCTAACAATTATTACAAATAGTTCAAGTAACTTATTAGACATTAAAATATGTATACATATAATATTACTAATGAAACTATTAATCTAGACAATGTGAACAAACAAAATTAGACATTAAAAAGATATTACTCTTTAGCAAACATACCAGAATGTTTTTGTTTTATGCTTCATCATGTTTTAAGCTGGTAATCTATCTTGAATGTGCATTGTGTTACTTCCAATCCTACCTGTTTTCACAAGTCCATTACAAGGGCAATTCAGTCTTTTTACTCCACCAATAATTTAAAAAATTCAATATATCAACATACTGATATATTAGATTCCTAGGGTATCTGTGTTTGGTTCTTATTTCTTGTACTAGTCAAGTTACGTCAGTTACGTTATCTGTTAACATCTTCTTCTTTATTATCAAGAGAAATTTAAGGAAGGCTACAGCTCAGGAAATGGTTGACAAAGTGAGGCAGCACAATGGTCTGTTGGTTGATAAGGTGTATTACCCCAACTTTTTGTCTCTGGTTTCTGCTTACTGTAAGTTTGTTATATGCTAGATTTATTTTTTCATTTTCTTTTGTGAAGTTGTTGCTATATTGCGAAGTCGTCCTTTTAGTGATGTGAAATGATAAGATCCGTTACAAATCTAATCTTAATAGTGGAAATTTTGTACCTTTCTATGGCTCTTAATATCACCTGCTGTTAATGGTAACAAGTTTAACACTCGAGTCCATATTATCAGATGTTAATGGTAACAAGTTTAACACATGTGTATTTGCTATACATACAGATTAGGAAAGTAGATCCGACTTTGTACATGGAGGCTGATGAAGGAGACAATCACACACATATTCCAGTAAGAAACATAGTTAGATGATTATTTGTTAGTTTTATAGGAATGTATAACCCATGTTAGCAATGTACTATTTTTGTTTAACATTTTAATGATTCTTTTTATGACATATTATAATTTGTGCAATTCATTTTATTTTTTGAGAATGAAATTTTATTTTATATTATGCAATGGATTGTATTTTTTGTATATGGTGTTTTATTTCTATTATGAGATATTAAATGCAAATTTAATTTAAAAATTAATAAATATATAAATATATTTATTTTAAACATTTAAATTTACGATACGCAAAAATGTGTGTCATATTCGTTTATGGCATGGCCTTTCTTGACAGGGGTTTTAATGATACGCATTGTGTGTCATAAATGCATGTCATAAATACGCGTCGTCTATAGACGACACACAAAAGCGTGTCGTCTCTCGTTATGATAGGGCCTTCCTTGACACGCATTTGCGCGTCGTCTGAGCGTTTTACGACACACATTGCGCGTCGTAAAAAGGCTGTTTTTCTAGTAGTGATATGTCTACTTAATCAAGCATAAGTCAGAAACCTTTGAAAAATTCAAAGATTTTAAGCAAGAAGTGGAGAATTAGTTGGGCAGGAACATTAGGATGCTTCGATCCGATCGACGTGGTGAGTATCTTAGTTCAGAGTTCCTCGACTATCTCAAGGAATGTAGGATTATCTCACAATTGACACCTCCTAGGACACCTCAGTTGAATGGTGTACCTGAGAGGCGTAATCGGAACTTGTTGGACATGGTACGCTCCATGATGAGTCGAGCTTCGCTACCAATCTTATTTTGGGGGTATGCCTTAGAGACTGCTGCCCATATCCTTAATCTACTCCCTACAAAGAAGGTTGCCAAAATACCTCACGAGGTGTGGACTGGAAAAGTTCCCAATCTAGAACACATCAAGATTTGGGGTTGCGAGGCTTTCGTGAGATGCGAGACTCACGATAAGCACGAACCCTGAAGCGAAAGGTGTATTTTCATTGGCTACCCACAGAAATCCTTTGGTTACATCTTCTACAGACCCAGTGATAATGTGGTCTTTGTAGCAAGAAGAGGATTCTTTTGAGAGAGAGAATTCATAAGCCAAGGAGACAGTGGGAGGCAAATTGACCTTGAGGAAATTCAAGAGTCAAGTGGTGAAGGAACCTCAAACCCTAGCCCTCAACTCGAGGAGGAAACTCCTGTTGAGCCGACTGAAGAATCTGTACCTCTGAGGCGTTCCACCAGAGTTAGGATTGCACCTGAGCATTATTATGGTTTCCACATTACTGCAAAAGGTGAACACTTACCGATGATAACACACTGGTAAATCTGGATGAGCCTAACAGCTACACGGAAGCCATGGTAGGCCATGAGGCTGCTAAATGGAAAGAGGCTATGGACAGCGAGATACAGTCCATGTATGACAATCAAGTTTGGAACTTGGTTGACAATGTACCTGATCGTAAGATAGTTGGGTGCAAATGGATCTTCAAGAAGAAGACCGACATGGATGGAAATGTACACACTTACAAGACACGACTGTTTGCAAAGGGTTATTCTCAAACTCCGGGAGTTGATTATGATGAGACCTTTTCACCAGTGGCCAAGATTAAGTCTATTAGCGTTTTGTTAGCCATTGCTGCATTTCATGACTATGAAATATGGCAAATGGATGTCAAAACCGTTTTCCTTAATGGAAAGTTGGCTGAAGATGTTTACATGGTTCAGCCAGAGGGTTTTGTCTATACAGAGTACCCCAATAGAGTGTGTATGCTCGAGAAATCCATTTATGGATTGAAACAGGCACCTCGCAGATGGAATCTTTGCTTCGATGAGAAAGTCAAAGAATTTGGCTTTTTGAGGAGTGAAGATGAATCTTGTGTCTATGTCAAGGCTAGTGGGAGTATAGTCAGCTTTTTGGTACTGTATGTGGATGACATACTACTCATAGGAAATGACATCCCAACCCTGCAGGAAGTAAATTCCTGGCTTGGGAAGTGTTTCACTATGAAGGACCTTGGAGAAGCTACCTATATCCTAGGGATAAGGATTTTGAGAAACACGAGTAAAAGACTAATTGGACTTAGTCAAAGCACCTATGTGGACAAAGTGTTGAAAAGGTTCAACATGCATAACTCCAAGAAAGGTGAGTTACCTATTCGGTGTAATGCCAGACTAAGTAAAACTCGGAGTCCGAGTATAGAGGCTGAGATAGCTGAGATGAGTCGAGTACCATATCCTTCCGTAGTAGGCTCGATCATGTATGCTATGACTTGTACTCGTCTTGATGTTGCCTTTGCTTTGAGCATGGTCAGCAGATATCAGGGGAATCCTGGCAAGGCTCACTGGACAGCAGTAAAGAATATTCTCAAGTACATGCGAAGGACTAAGGACTGGGTCCTTACCCTTGGTGGGAGTGATGACTTGAGAGTTGTAGGGTACAGTGATGCTAGCTTTCAGACGGACATGGATAATTTCCACTCTCAGTCGTGCTGGGTCTTTACCCTAAATGGAGGGGCAATTACTTGGAAAAGTTCCAAGCAAGATACAATGGAGGATTCCACTTGTGAATCAGAGTATATAGCAGCAAGCGAGGCAGCAAAGGAAGCTATATGGATAAAGAACTTCATCGGAGACCTTGGAGTTGTACCAACTATAAAGGAGCCAATGGAGATCTTCTGTGACAGCAATAGTGTGGTTGCCTTAGCCAAGGAACCAAGAGATCATGGGAGATCCAGACACATTGACAGAAAATATCACTTCATCTAACATCGAATAAAAGAAGGAATACTCGTGGCAAAGAGGGTATCATCGGATGAGAACCCAGCAGATCCTCTCACGAAGGGACTGACTCGGGTTAAGCATCTCCATCATGCTCGAAGCATAGGGCTGAAGTATGATATTAGTTTTAGTAGTTAGATAATCTTGAAATTTGTAAATTTTAATTGACATTTGATGGTAAATAAAAGCTGTTATTTATGAGTAAAGTGTTGTTATCTCTTGTCAATCGTTTACTATTATTTCTTTTTGCATGTTTTGACGTCCAAAATAATTATGTTATGGTTTATATCATATTATTCAAACTCTCCACAGTCGGTCACATGTTGGAAGTAGATATGAATCAAGACTGTCATGGGTTGGCTTGTAGAGGTCTAAGATGTTAGACAAAGCGGGGCTACACCACTCATGAGTGCTCATAAGTTCTGAGTATTTGATTCAACCCACGCTCACTAGTATCACTTCATGGAATTTATCTCGAGTGATCGTGAGACGGTAATATCATATAAGTCTTCAAACCTAGAGATATGATTTGTTGCCTATGAGTTGGTTATGCATTGATTGCACGAAAACGCATTGGTAACTCGATGTTATAAACTGTGCTTTTGTGTGTAATTCAACAAGTAGTAGAGCAAACATATAAGTCGAAGTTTATCTGTTCCTTCTAGGATTAGAAGCGATATCTGGGCCCCTCGATGATTTTGTTTTGACCTATGTACCGGGCCCGGTCAGAATTAAATTGATGTGTTCAGTTAAGTTCTATGTCAAACATATTGGAAATCGGGAAAAAAAATGTTGGACAATAAGCAAGACCATGTTCCATGTATTTGTCCGGCTGATATCTAGAACAGAGGATTATATGATCACTTATCTAAAATGGCGCTTCATAGTTCAACAGAGTTTAAAGAGCTACGATTGCTGATCGGTTCCTGAAGTCATACTTGCAACTATAGTTATTAGACTTATCCAAGTGGGAGACTGTTGGATATAGTGTCTAAGTCCATAACTATATTTGGTATGTACTTGACCCGACCCAGCATGGTCCATTTGGGTTGCACTTCACCCGAACAATTTATGGATAATCTTTTGAGAATAGTATAAGTTATGATTTATTAATATATTATAAGTTCTAACATATTAATATAAAATCATATTATTTAATTAGTATTGATCTATAATTAATCTAGAATTGATTTAGAGATCAAAAGTATGATTAATTAAATATGGGCTCTTGTATTTATATAGTGTGGGCTAATGTTTATTTGGAATGGGCTAAGCTTGCATGGAAAGTCCATGGATACTCCATGGAGCTTTAACCCATGGATCTCATGGAAATGAAAAGACATGGGTATTAGGGTTTACATGGATGTAACCCTAATCCATCACACTATATAAAGGAGGCTTTAGTTCTTGAAATCACACTAGTTGTGGTACGTGAGTAAACTAAGAGGGCCGATTTCAAGAAGGTTGTGACTATTCTCTCAAGGTTCCCAAGTTTGTAGTGATTTGTGACTTCCATTTGAGGCATCCACACTATTGGTGCTAGGCTCTCAAACTCCAAGCAATCAACTACTACTACAAGGTAAGTAATTCTACTAGCTTTATTTGATTCAAGTTCCCCATGCCATGCTAGATAGGATAAGAACCTTGGAAAAAATAATTATTTGCATGTATCTTAGTCAAACATAGATCCAAGGTTTCTAGGGTTGCATGTACACCATAGGAGTGTTAGAATGCTCAAAACCCATCAGTGGTATCAGAGCCTAAGCTTGTTTACTTGATACTTGATGCAAAAAGCTTGAAAATCGAATTTTTTGTTCACTGCACCTCAAGTGTGATGCCTCAAATGGTTCACAAAACACCATGAACAAATGTAAGACTTTGAGAGAAAGGTTAGGAGCACACAAAATCCGCTAGGATTTTCCCATGGAATCATTGGCCATTTTAGTGGTGCTAGGGGCTACATTTATAGTGTGGAATTCCTAGACTTTCAACTTGTAAACCCTAATCTACTTCCTTGGGCCTTTAATCCAATAATCCATGTGATAAGCCTTATGGACTAACACTTCATGGACTCTCACGTAAACTTAGTTCGTCACTAATCAATCATGGATCATTGGCCCAAACTATATGTATCACTAATTTACATAATCAGTTCCCTTAATTTAATTAATCTCTTTTGATCAATAAATTAATTCCAAATTAATTCTTGACCAATATTAATTAAATAATATGATTTCTCAATTAATATATTCTACTTATAATATATAAATAAATAAAAAATAACTTCTTTTTCAAATAACCATCATTGTCCTGGTGAATGCAACCCAAAAGGACCATGCTACTATCGAGTCAAGTACATACCAATTATAGTTATGGTCTTAGACACCTAATCCAACATCTCCGATGGTAACCTACCAAACCAAAGAAAATCCGAATCTCAGATGGAGACTTCAGAACTTCCCAACTCACTACTTCCTCGACCTTGGCCGGATCAACCAGAATATCGGTGGACAAGGTGCCCTCGAAAATGCTCCTCGTGCAACCAGAACTCACACTTGGAGACCTTCACATAAAGTCTCTCCCCCCTCAAGGTTTCCAATACTTCCCTCAGATGCTCCTCATGCAACTCTTGGGTCTTAGAATAGACCAGGATGTCGTCAATAAACACAATCATAGACCGATCCAACATGGGTCTGCATACACGATTCATGAGATCCATGAATGCATCTAGAGCATTGGTGAGCCTGAAAGACATCACCACGAACTTGTAATGACCATAACAAATCCGGAAGGCCATCTTATGCGTATCCTCCTCTATGAACCTCAACTGATGATAACCCGAATGCAGATCAATCTTGGAAAACCAAGATGCACCCTGAAGCTAGTCAAATAAATCATCAATCCTCGGGAGTGGATAACGTTTCTTCACCGTCAGCTTATTCAGCTCCCAGTAATCGATACACATCCGATGCAACCCATCCTTTTTCGTCACAAACAAGATTGGCGTTCCCATGGAAAACTACTCGACCGAATAAATCCCTTGTCTAGCAGCTCATGCAGCTGTGTAGACAACTATTGCATCTATGAAGGCACTAACCAATAAGGTGCTTTGGCTATCGTAGCCGCATCGGGAACCAAGTCAATCCAAAACTCCATTTGCCACTCCGGAGGCACTCTAGGTAAGTCAACACATCTGAATAATCATGAACAACTTGTACATCATCTACAGTCGCCTTACCCTTCTCCCGGGTATCCATAACGTAGGCGGATAATGCAGAACAACCCTGATGAAGATATTGTCTTGCCCTAGTTTTTTAACATAATATCGGCCCGTGTTGAACACCCTTACCCTGAATCACCAACTCTCCCCCACTTGAGGCCTGAATACGCACCAACTGTTGCTCCTAATCAATCATTTCCCTATTGAGGCTCTGTCAATCCATCCCCAATATAACCTTGCTCTCACAGAGGGGAATATAAACCAAATCTATCGGTTACCTCTCACTAAACAACTCCAGAACAGAACTCCAATGAACCCTAGATACTGGTACAGGATAATCATCAGCAATCTCAACCTCTAGTGGATAATCCAGCTCCCCGGGATCATCAACAAACCTCCTACTGAGGGTAAGAGAAACAAAGGACCAGGTAAGCCCAAATCAAACAATACCAAAGCAAAGATATTGTTTACAAGGAACGATCCTAAAACAAAACACAAAAACATAAGCATAGAATCAACAAAAATAAAGAGATAAATAGAAGATGCATTTGTGTCACCACATCTGGTGCTGCATGAGACTCCTCCGGTGTCAGCTAGAAGGCCTTGCTCTTCACAACAGGCACCTCCGCCTTGCCCTGCTAGCCATTTGTAATCAGCAAGGTCGTCGGAGTGGGTGCTGCAACTAGTCCTGCTGCTGCTAAACTCGGGAAATTGGCCTTCTTATGGCCCCTATGACTGCAATGAAATGAAATCAGATCAGATAACTCGGTGGTGGTGGTGGCAGTGAAATCTCTGCTAAAATGACCCGTCTTGCCGCACTTGAAGCAGCTAGAACCACCCACCATGCATGCCCTATCGTGCGTCCTGCCGCACTTACCACAGTGGCCATGACCCTGCTGGCCCCTCGACCTCGAGTCAAAAACATTGGGTCTCTTTCCCGAACCCTTTGAACTCTGAACCTAATCCGACTTCCTCTTCCTCTCCATCTCTAGGTCAATCTCTCTCTTTGGCCCGCGCTATCATATCCTCCAATGTCCTGCAATTGGGTTCGCTCACAAATTGTCGGATATCGCTCCTCAACATCACGTGGTACCTTGCCTTCTTCATCTCCTCATCAACCACATGGTGTGGAACCAATAATGCCCTCTCACGGAACATAGTAGTGATCTACGCTACCATCTTAGTAGTTTGGCGAAGGTCCTGAAACTCCCTCGCCAACTACTGGACCTCAATCATAGGTGCGAACTCAGCCTGAAATCTAATCACAAAATCCTCCCAAATCATCAACTCAATCACCACACTTCCCAAGGTGTGCCCAACCTCCTCCCACCAGTCTTGATTTATGTCCTTCAGAAAACAGGATGCAAGTCGGACCTTCGCCTCCTCGGGAAAAAGGTTGTATTGGAAGGCTTTCCTGACATCTACCAACCAACGCCTGCTTACAATCGAGTCCTTCTTCCCAAAGAACTTCAGGGATCCACATTCCCGGAACTCACGGAAAGTCAAAGTGAGAGCTCTCATCATTGCCACCATCTCAGAACAAAAAACGACCATGCGCTCATCCAGAATCTCCATGATACCCTCCTTGATCGTACCAAAGATCACATGAGTCTTCTCTAGAATGTTGCAAGTAATCTCTGATGAATTGAACTCCTACATCTAATCATTCAAATGTAAGGCCCCAGAGCCCGAACCCGAACCCTCACTGGCACCAGAACCACTACCAGATCCTCCTCGAGTGACCACCATACTAAATACAGACCATTCAAACCATCATAACACACAAAATTATATATATATATATATATATATATATATATATATATATATATATATATATATATATATACATCGAGGTATCCATTACTCTACAAGCTTCTTGGTATCATCGCATCTTTCCTTGACTCGAGTACGGATCATCTGCTTCCAGTAGTACGGGCCCATACTATCCTCCACATCTATCCAGGTCACTTCCTTATCAAACCAACACTTCTCAATATGACAAGGCTCTCAACATCGAATCACCTCCTAGGTTTTCCTAGGGTAACCCCCACATTACTCGCCACCATCAGCTGTAAAAAGGAACTCCCCATAACACCCTCTAACTAGCTCACAAATAAATGAAAGTTCTCACACTACAACGGTTGGACTCAAACAAGAGTTACGCAATAGAGTTAAAACCTAATGTTTTAAAATTATCTAGTCTCAATAATATGTACCTTAGCATATTCACTTACTAGTTAGCTGAAGTGAATGGGAACTCCTAAAAGCACAAAGCAAGCAACAATCGAGCATCGAGTAATCGGAAACAAGCATAACCTAATCAAGCCATCCTATCACTGACTGATCAGTACTAGCATGCAAGTCTACAAGATCAAATAGTAGGCATACAAAGGTGTCTCTTCTAGCATTTTATCATGCAATACTGAGTAGATCCTTAGCCCTAATCTAGCATGCGGTTTACAGATTCAGAATTCAAAGCATAACATAAACCATGTATGGGTATTTTGGGAAAAGTTACTTGATCTCGGTCAATTTCATGCACTACACCCCTTTCTTTTGTTAGAAAATTCTTTTTATAAAACATTCCTTTTACAAAAAAAAAATCTACCAAATCCTTAGTTTGAGACACACCAAAGAATGTGCCTGAATCCCTCAAATCAAGGCTCTAATACCAACTTGAAACTTCCCAAAATTTAAGACCAAAAAATTTCATTTTTATAATAATATAACCATAATCCAAAACGTGTTCATAAAACCATAAAATAAAATCAGAGTATGTCAATAATCATCCAAATACATCAAGTCCACAAAATGCAGAACAACATGGTGTGTGCGATCCAATCACCCCGAGCCCTTCCCCTTCGATCCGAAAGTACTTAAAACATAAACTGAAAACCGTAAGCATGAAGCTTAGTGAGTTCCTCAAAACACCTCATACCATACATGTCAAACATATAATGGACCATGCCCAACAACCACCAAGCCCCACCCGACATCGAGCCCTGCTCGAAACATATTTTCCATTAACATGAGATGGGCCCTGCCGCATCATATTCATCGGGCCTCACCTAGCATCAGGCCCCTCCCGGCATTCATACAGATACATAAAATACATGCAAGAATCACTAAGATAAATAGCATATAATACACTCATCTGGCCTCGCCTGGCATCGGACCCCGCCCTGTATACATATGACATATTGCTCATTCAAGAGTCACACAGACAACTAGCATCCTAATCATAATAAATCATGGGCCGACATTGGTGCCTTCGACCCACCAAGCATAGTGAGGAGACTCACCTCAAACTGCTGAAAATCAGATAAATGCTCGGACTGTTGATCCGGAAAATCTCCGTGCTAAACAATCAAATAGTACCCTAATTAATAATTAGGTCAAAATTCATAACCGGGGTCCTCGACCCAACACCCTCCGTCTCTAGGGTAAAAGATTACTCTACCTTTTCCCTGATTGGGCCCAACTAGCTTAGCCCAATAACCCTATAGTGGTCCAAGGATTAATAATGGCCCAACCCATAATCCTAAGGTCCAACTATGACTTAACAAATACAAGACACAAAATCCAGCTAAGGTCTAAAACCCTAATAGTCCAAAAATGGCTCGAACTCAAAAGTCAACAAAACTCAACGGCCGCTGAGCATGTCCGACGTAGTCAGACTTACACCCAGCGTACGCCATCTTTAGCCAGTATGCACAACGTACGAGTTGGGTATGCCGAGCGAACTCCACAACCAACCCATATCACCATTACGTGCTTAATCAGTTATGCCACTATGTCCAACTCTCAAATCTGATCCTAAATGATGTATTAACATGTAAAGTTGGAAACTTTACTCATTTGCATGTCTTAATGGGACCAAATACTTAATAAAATCTGTAATAAGAATCCTAAATCACGCATGGTCCACTAGAAATCATCAAGATTGCATTTTTATGAAGAACGAACCTCAAAAATGCTAATATCTATCATCCTTATCTTCTGGAGTAGCTCATACTCTCATGCATGACTTAAATAACCTTAAAAGGCACAAAAAACCTAACTAGATCTAACAAAATGAACTATCAAGTTAAGAGCTTTATACCTCAAATAGCTTTCCAAGTTAATGATTATGGATCTATAAGCTCTAGTCACACCAATGCAACTTCCAAGAGTTCCTCCTCCTTCAAAATCACCAAAAACATTCACAAAGTTCACTTCCAAGCTCAAAACACCAAAAGGGAAATTAGGCTTTCGTTCTTAGGTTTTGGAGAGGTGGAGACTGGTCATAAAAGAGTCTAGGAGTAACTTAAGGTGTTTAAATAAGGAACAAACCATTAAAATTAGGGTTTTCCCTAGCCAACGGTACGCCATGCGTACTCCTATGTATTCCCCGCGTACGTGGGTGACTCCACGAACAAACCAATGAGCCTGTACGCCCAACATAGTACGCCCAACATACTTGGCTAGGGACCAATTTTGCAAGGATTTTTAAAACGAAGGCTAAAAAGGAAAAATACCCGAAATGCAAAGTTACACTTGTTCTTCAAGGTTTAAGCATAAACCAAGGAAAAATGAGCTTTTAAGGTGGTATAATGCTCAAACGGGAAGAAAAGGGGGCTAGGGTTTAAGGAGGATCTCTCTAGGGATGAAGAAGGTCGTAAACAATCCAACCTTAGACAGTTAAGGGTCTTTAAATAACTCCAAAATCCTAAAAAGTCGTTCAACCCATGGGATAGGCATATCGTGCCTAATACGATTAATTCCTGCCTTGCAGATTTCAACGAATAAGCAACACAGAACTAGAATAATTTTCATACCGGGAATAAGGATGTTATAACATGGTTCAAAAGGAACCCATGTACACACCTTTTTTACTCCTAGATGGCCAGGAGATCAATCTAAACCATTATACGGTTCTGAGGCTGGTCAAACCCCATAAAACCAAGTCTAAATGGATAAAAGGAGCCAAAATCCCCTCTAATACTTAGATCTAAGTATAAAAACTAATAAATCAAGGATCGTTATACTCACAAAGGGTCCAGAAGAGAAGAAGGAAGTTGTATTTATGCTTGAGAGGACTCTCTTACACCAAGGACCTAGATCACCTTCTTCAAAACATACTTCCAAGTCACAAAACTCAAGAACACATGCAAGAAAGAGGCAAGGGTTTCAAAATGGAATTTCAGATGTGGAGGAGAACAAAAAGAAACCCTAAAATGTAGCACCATTATATAGAGCTCAAGGCCCGAGATCTAGGGTTTTGAGCCTAATAGGCTTCTCGTCGCGACCAATACATGGTTACTCGCTACTTATGGATGTGGCGCACATTGAAAAATACAGAAGTCACGTCATGTTCCATCAGAAGCCCCAAATCTCAATCTTTTATTAATTCACCCGAAAACAACTCATACCTAGAAAACAGGTGTTACATTAAGTCTTGAATACAAAACATCAATTATTGTAGTGATGTGAGTTGTGGGCCCGTAAGGCAATCCAGACTCACACTGTGGGCCCAGGGGGGTAATCCAGTCTGTAAAGTTTTGGACCCAGTATATGTTGTTAATTGTATATGTGTTATGTGCAGTGTATCGGTATTTTGGGGGAACTCACTAAGCTTTCGGGCTTACAGTTTTAGTTTATTATTTTAGGTACATCGGGGGATCGCGGCAAGGTGAAGACATGATCGTACAGCTCCTCATGTTTTATTTATGTTTCTGGGAAAAACTCCGATATAGCCTATTTTTAAAACAAGTCTGTAATAACTGTGGGTTTTAAATGTTTTGAAAAGTTCAAATTTGTCTTGAAATTTTTGGGTGTTACAATAATTGAAATAATTTGCAAGAGTTTTACCTATCAAAACGGGCGTTACAATAATGTATTCTTTTATATAATCTAAATTGTAATTTTATAGTTTCCACACATTTAATAATATCACTAATAAAATTATTATCTTAATCAACAGCTACAAGTGTAATCAAGTCGAATACTAGCAAGCTCGAAATTCGACTCGATTAAAAAAAGGTTTATGTCATATTTGGTCACTTAACTTTTTGGATTTGTGCTCATTTGTTCACTTAACTCGTTTTAAGTTTAGGTCACTTAACTTTACTTTCATGTTTGTTTTCAAAATTCATTTTTACAATTTTTTTTCTTTTTTTTATATATTTTTTCAGAATATGTTTTTAAAGCTTTGTATGTTTGTTTTGCCAATTAAGTGTCAATACCAAACTATATAATTATTAACCCAAGTGATAATCCTGGAATTATTTATTTTTCGTGCATCCAATAACATTACATAATTAGCAACTTTCTTATATAAAACTTTATCTATTACAAAAGTAACAACACCCACATATGTTTCTCAAACAAAAAAACGCATCATTCTTTTCTTGTTTTTGTTGTTGGTTTTTCTCTAGTACTAAATTATATGTTTTGGTTGATTATTGACATTATGAATCCAAAATATGATTATCTTCGGTCAATTAGTATCCATCTTGATAATAAAAACTATGGATACTGTAAGTCATGTAATTATAATTTTTTTATGTGAGAAACATATACAGTGTATTGTTATTGATGTAATAGTTAAACTATCAGAACTCATATGGAAAAGTTGTTAATTATGCAACGTTATTAGTGTTGGATTAGGTGTCTAAGCTCATAACTATTTTGGTATGTACTTGACCTGATTATGAGCTTGGTCCTTTTGGGTTGCCTTCACCATAGCAACTGATAGGATGAACTAAGGAGAAAGAGGATTAATTATGATTTATTAATATATTATGTGAATAATATATTAAAAAGAGAATCATATTGTTTAATTAATATTAGTCAAGAGTTAATTAAGAACTAATTTTGTGGCTAGAATAGATTAATTAAATAAACGGGACCGATATTATAATTATAAGATAGTTACAAAGATTTGGCTTAAGATCCATAAAGGAAGCATCGACGAATTCTATATGAGAGTCCATATAGAAATCATCCAAGGGCCTTCTGGAAGGATCTTTGGGCTGCTTAAGGACTAAGCAGCTGGATTTGGATTTCCTAGTTGATAACCCTAGAAGCCTAAGTATAAAAGGAACCCTTAAGCCTCCAAAAACGTGCCCAACCTTCTAAGAGAAACCCTATGATGTTTTTGGTGCCTCTTTCCTCCTTCTTGTTCATCTTTGTTGCTTATGATGTTTGTGATTCCATTAGAGGTGCAACATTTAAGGCACTAAGCTTTCAAGAGTCAAGATCAAGAAGGTTTGTGATTGTTATTGCTACTTAACAATCAAGGTAAGATCTAAACCCTAATCATATGTGTTTTTCAGATTTGTATGCTAGACATTTAGAGTTTATTGCTTTGGTATTCAATTTTGTATGTGTACTTAGAAAAACCTAGATCAAAGCAATTGGGTTGCATGAACACCATATGAATGATGTTATGCTCATAACCCAACAATTAGATGTATCACAAACTCATAATTCTAGGATTTCCAGTTGGGTTAATAGTTTTATAGTTCAGTTAATTTACATTTAATTTGCGAAGCAAATACACGAAATTCTAAAAATATTTTATCGGAAAACATATAAAAAAATAAAGTTGTAAAATGGATTTTGAAAAAAAAAACATGAAAACAAAGTAAAAAAGTTAAGTTGTAAAAATAGACTGTGAAAAAAACTAAAAATGAAGTAATAAAAACAAATTATAAAAAAACATACAAAAATGAAATTTTTAAAAAAAAGTTATAAAAACGAATTTTTGAAAAGAAAAATACATAAAATTGAATTAGCAAAATTTCAAAAGTTTAATGACTAATTACAACTTAAAAAAAGTTTAGGACCTAAAATAGCCAAAAAAGAAAGTTCGATTACCTAATATAGCTAGAATATATATATATATATATATATATATATATATATATATATATATATATATATATATATATATATATATATATATATATATATATATACACACACACACACACTAGATGTCGACCCGCGCAAAGCGGCGACGATAAATAATTTTTTGATGAATAGTTTTTTAGGGTGAAATAATTATTAGATTTGATTTTATTATTAGTTATTATGTAATAATAGATTAATATTTTTTAATAAAATATTTGTGTTTATATCTTATATTTATATTGTCTGTTTATACTTTTAATGTAAATTAATTAATATTTGTGTCTAGTTTAAGAAGTAAATAAAATTTATATATATGTGAATTTAATATTTTAAAATTTTCATTTTCTCCAAATTGAATTCCTTAGTTACTTTTTTTAATTTAAATATTCAAACTTTTGGCAAGTATTTATGATATATTTATGCATAATTGATTTGTATACAAAACTTTGTAACTTATAACTCTTAGAATTGAAAATATAACTAATATGTTTTATAATATATATATATATATATATATATATATATATATATATATATATATATATATATATATATATATATATATATATATATAGAGAGAGAGAGAGAGAGAGTAACCTATTATTGCCGGTCATAGTAACCATTTTAGCAAAAAAATAAAATTTCAGTGACATTTTAAAATTTATATCGAGTTAAGTGATCAAATGAATACAAAATCAAAAGTTAAGTGACCAAATATGACTTAAGCCCATTAAAAAACTCAAGCTCGAAACTCGACTTGAGCCACAAT